>NC_073696.1:5371945-5521332 GCF_029784165.1 Wyeomyia smithii
ATGGGTAAAAAATAAATGGGTACCTATTACCAATTGGTCCTACCTGCTAACCTATATTTTTCGAAATTTATACTATCGTATTTCCAGTCAATCATTTCTCAATTCTCACTGCTTTATTTACTTACTTACTTACTTTACTTTTAAGGCGACAGACCGATTATCGATCCAGTGCCGAATCCAGAATACGTCGCCATGTCCCTCGGTCTCGGGCTGCTATCCTCCAATCGCCCCTAACACCTTTTTCGCGTGCATCCTCGTCAGCAGCACACATCCAGCGAGTGCGGGGTCTACCCCGTAGTCGACGACCTCTATCGGGATTCCTATAGCTTATTCCTAATATAGCCTTCGCTTGACGCTCATCCGGCATTTTCGCTACATGCCCAGCCCACTGAAGCCTGCCGTGTTTTATCCGCTTGACTATATCCGCCGATGCGTCTGCGTTAAACACCATTTTCTAGTTTGCCGCCAAAGATTGAACGTAAAATCCTACGCTCAAGAACACCAAGAGCTCGCCGATCGGTCTCTTTCAGCGTCCACTGCTTCATTTACTGCTTCAAATAATATTAGGAAATAGCGTGAGCTGGAAGTTAAAAAAAAATTCCTTTCTAACACTAAAGCTTTGCTTTCTGTCAAATCAATAATCTATTCTAAACTCTTTTGCGATCTCAGTCTAATATTTTCTTTGGAAAATGCTCATTTCTATTTTTTTTTATTTGTTGCCTGTTTTTTCTTTTTTGTTTATTGAATACTTTTAAAATTTTTATCCTGACTCTCTATTTCGTTGACTCTCTTGTTGTATGATTTCTTGATCCTCTTTGAGTCACTTTTTTTTCCTTTGATTGTTATGCATGTTCTAATATATCTTTTAAATCTCTGACTGTATTCCAGACTCTCTTTCTTTATTTATGTTATTTTATTTATCTAATATTCAATCTCCGACTCACCTATCTGATTCTTTGAGTTTCTTGTTCGTATTTTTTTTTCATTTCACTAAGTGCGACAGAAACAAGTCTTTATTTCTTTTACACTCTTTCTTCAACTTACAATTTTATGTTGCTTTGGGTGTCTTTTTTATGATTATCTTCCACTTTTATGATTCATTCTTCGATTAATACGATTAATTACTTTTCCATTCCCATCGTTATTCTTATTCTCAATTGTAGCTGTTTTTCTAATTCTACGCTCTCTAATCCATATTCTCATTCACTGATCCTCGTCGATATTAAATTTTTTCATGCTCTTTCTTCAAATTTTTCCTTCTCACAGATTCACTTTGCTTAAACTATTTTTTTTTAACTGTTTTTTTTTATGATTTTTTTCTGCCTACCTTTTATGCAACGTAATTTCATCAGTATTTTGTTCGATTACTCGTGTACATGTTTGTCTATTTAGCCACTTTTTTCTCGTGGTTCGTTTTGTTTTGGTTTTAATTTAAAGATAATTTTCTGCGCAATAGTTTTCTTTGTTTCATTCAATCTTTATCTCTCTCTTTCTCTCTCTTATTCTCTCCCTATCCACCTTTTTCCTCTCTTTCCTCTTTTTCACTCTCTCTCTTTTTCACTCTTTCTCTCACTTTATTCTTTTTGTTTCATTCAACTTTTATCTCTCTCTTTCTCTCTTATCCTATCCTTATCCATCTTTTCTCTCTCCCCTCTTTTTTTTTAATCTCTCTCATTCTTTTTCACTCTCTTACTCTCTTTCTCTCTCTTTCACTCCTTATTTACTTTTCACTTTCTCTCTCTCTCACTCTTTATTACTTTTTCACTTCATCTCTCTTTCGTTTTTGTACACTGTTTTTCTCTTTTTTCACTCTCTCTGTCTCTCTCTTTTACTTTTTCTCTCTCTCTTTCTTTTGCACTCTCTCTCTCTTTCTTTTGCACTCTCTCTCTCTTTCTTTTGCACTCTCTCTTTCTTTTGCACTCTCTCTCTGTTCAGTCTCTCCCTTTTACTTCTTTTTATCATTTTCACTCGCTCTCTCTTTTCTCTGTCGCTCTCCTTTTCTCTCTCTCTCTCTCTCTCTTTCACTCTCACTTTTTTTCACTCTCTCATTCACTTTTTCGCTCTCTTTCTTTTTCCCAATCTTTCTTTTTTCACACTCTCTTTCACTCTCTTTCTTTTCATTCTCTTTCTTTTTCACTCTCTTTATTTCCACTCTCTCTATCTCTTTTTCACTCTTTCTCTCTCTTTTACACTATCTTTTTTTCACTCTCTCTTTTTTCACTCTCTCTCTCTTTTCACTCTTTATATCTCTTTTTTTCACTCTCTTTCTCTCTCTCTCTTTCACTCTTCCTCTCCCTTTTACACTATCTCTCTCTTTTTTGCTCTCTATCTCTCTCTTTCACTCTCGCTCTTTTTTTCATTCTTTCTTTTTCTTTTTTCACTCTCTCTTTTTCACTCTCTCTCTCTCTTTTTCACTCTCTCTCTCTCTCTTTCACTTTCTCTATCCCTTTTTTCACTCCTCCTATCTCTTTTTTTCACTCTCTCTCTCTCTTTTTCACTCTTCCTCTCTCTTTTACACTATCTCTCTCTTTTTTCACTCTCTATCTCTCTCTTTCACTCTCTCTTTTTTTCATTCTTTCTCTTTCTATTTTTTTCTCTCTCTCTTTTTCACTCTCTTTCTTTTTTTCACTCTCTCTCTCTCTTTTTTTCACTCTCTCTCTCTCTCTCTCTCTTTTTCACTCGTTTTCTCTTTTTTCACACTCTCTCACTCTATCATTTTCCACTCTGGGGCCATCCACATACCACGTGGACAGCTTTGGGGGGGGGGTTGGCTAATGTCCACGGTCCACACATTTTTTTCAAAATTTATATGGGCAGTTGTCCACGGAGGGGGAGGGGGGGGGGGTCAAAATCGTTCAAAATCTGTCCACGTGGTATGTGGATGGCCCCTCTCTCTCTTTTTCCACACTCTCTCTCTCTTTTTCCACTCTCTCTCTCTCTCTTTCACTCTATCTTACTTTCTCTTCGTTAGTGTTTCGCTATCACAAAATATTTTTTACTTTTCTCTTCCTACCCAGTTTTTCTTTGTGCTGATAAAGAGCAAAATTTTGAGCCGTGCGGCTATTAATGATTTCAAGGCCAAAACAGGTTGTTTTAGCACAGTTGTGAATATTTTTTTATTCTTTCAAAAAAAAAAACCTTACAGAAAATTTTTTTAAATAAGATTTTTATCCCTAGAAAGTTGGTAATTTTTTTATTTTTATTTTTCCAATAATCGTCGTTTGCGAGTGGTGTTACTTTTCTCATTTCATTCAAATTGACCATAATAGGAGCAGAAGGACGAGAAAGTGATTTTACTGCATGACAACGCTCGGCCTCATACGGCCAAAGTCGGTAAAACTTGTACGAGACGCTCAAATTGGAAGTCGTACCTCCCCTACCATATTCTTCAGACATAATAAATCGATCTAGTTGAATTAAAAATGACAATGAAAAAAATGTTTTGCATTTTGCTTGAAACTGTTTTATGACTATATTTTGTGTTAATATTACTTTTACTCTATTTATTCTAGTCATACTCTGTTCCTCCTACACTTACTCTATACCTGGAAATATTATTCTATTTTCAACTCTGATTTATTTCTTGTTCATTCTGTTTAAGGTTGTCTTACCTTGTTTGTCGTAGAGGATTCTTTATGTTGTCTGACAATTTATGTTTGACTCGTGTTTCATTCCTCTTCGACTTTCCAATTCGTTAACCAACACTTGCTGACTCATACTCTATTTGTTTTTTACTTGTTTTGTTTTGGGCTGACTTTTTTTTTCGTTTCTCTGTGAATGACTTTTCTTTCTCTTTCTTTCTTTTCTTAACTTCGCTCAACATTAGTTAAAGTTATCTCTCATTCTTTTTTTCATTTCATTGACATTCGTTGAATGCCTTTCTTCAACGGAATTGTTTTTTCTCTCTTTCTATCTTTATTTTTCCTTAGACTTCTTTTATAACGTACAGCGGTACATTTCCAGTTCGCTTATTTCCCCTGCTGCACACGTTGTCCGCCTAAATGAACTTGAATGATAACGGGTAAAAGCAGTTGTTAAAAATAGAAATTAGTTCGAAAATACAAGTTGCACATCTATATTTTTGTAAGTCCACTGGAATTCAAGTTGTGTTTTTTTATACAAAAAAATCGCAATTCGTTATATAAAACTTACTTAGCTTTCATTTTTTCTAAGATTGTCTTGTCATAACTATTCATTTTGTTGACGAAATTATTGTGACTCTTTTTAAACTCCTTTTTAATTTCGTCTTTATTCTACCAACGCTCATTTTTCTGATTCAATCTTTTCTTATTTTTTGTTTTATTTTTGTCTTCTTCGTTCAGTATGACTTTTATCTATCGATTCTCTCTGTACGAATTTTCTCTCTCTCTTTCTCTTATCTTTCTCCGACATTGATTGAGTTTCATCCGTGTTGCATTGTTTTCCTCTTTTGATACTCTCTGATATTCCTCTAACTATCTTTCTCAAAATTTATGTCTCTCTTTCTTTAAGGTTTTTTTTTTTATTTTATAATGGAGAAGCCTGGTAACATTTTTTAAGGTTTCTCGAAATTGAGCTGTATTTGTTATAAAGAATATTCATGTTTAAAAAAAACTACTTTTGAAACTTGACGTCGTACTGATTGCTGATTTCACCATAAGGAACATTCAAAATCAAATCCAATTTCGTAACTAACCTGTCAAAAAAGCGAAGGCCGTATATTTGAATAGGCATTGCCGTCTGGCGACATTGAAGTTCTGATTGATGATCTCGTTTATAGAGCAGAAAACACATTAAAAAATACAAATCAGCTCGATCATCGCACAGTGTGTGCGAAACCTAATTTAGTCCATCGATGATCACGCACCAAGGACGGAAGGAAACAAGAGGGAGTGAATTGTTCTGCACTTTGTTATATGTCTAGTTTCTACTAGTTTCGACGGTGGGGCAAAAAGGAAATCGGTAGAAATCAATCACCCAAAGCAGCCTTTGGAAGGACACGAGTTGCCGCGCGCCATTAGTTCGGAGGGGGTAGGTATGTGATTGTAAAATTTGCCTTTCGATAAGTTTCGAATTTCGAAGGTTGATGACATTCATGCTCTGCTCTAATGTGCCCGACAAATCGCTTCCAAGTACAAATCAAAATTAAATTACTTATCATTAGAGTCGCATCCGCTGCCGACTGGCAAACGACGCACGTCGTAATGGGTGAATCAGAGAAGAACCTAAAAGATGGTCGTGTCTCTCGAACAACAACACATGTGAAGAGCGCTTTTCGGCCTACACTTTTTGACCATTTCTTCTTCCATCGCAGGGTGTCCGGATGAGATGATGAGTTCACATCACAGATGACGGATGAACTAAGCCGGACGACGATGATGTATGGATTTTTTTTTTTCGTGTATTGTTGATACTGCTTTTTGGTTGTAAGTGTATTCGTTGATGAGATTTCATGTGGGAAGACCTGTGATAAAAGGAGTTTCTAGACATATGTACGTGGAAAAAGAAGAAGAAGAAGCTGACGAGATTGAGTGTGCTTTGCTGGATTTTTTAGAATTTTGGGTTTATTTGTTTCGTTTTCTTCGTGAGATTTCTGAAGAAATCTCAGCGAACGCCGTTTGCTGTTTGGATTCAAAACATGATTGATGGGTAGGTTGCGGCAGTCTATGACTGCCAAAAACCGGACGGAAGAGAGACCAGGTGGCATTATAAGAAACCACGTTGTTATCTTTCTGTGTGTGCGCTCTGCTGGTGATGGTAAAATAGTTGAAGAATTTAATCATTCTTTCGATGGCGTAGTCAGCCGGAAACGACAAATTCCTTCGTCGAGTAATCATAACGAGCAACGGTCAAATGATTGGCATTATGCCACATGCATCATGGACGATATGGCCTACAAGGTCAGAACAACTGCGCAGTATGAAGAATACAGGTGAAATCCAGAGTTTGGTGATATGAAGAAAATTTTAATGTAAAAACTTAAATCGGTATGCAACGTTGAGAGGGACAAATTTCGAATCGATATCATTATCTTTCTGTGTGATTGCGACTTTCCGGCACCGCAGCGGGAAGAAATATTGAACTAATAATGACTGGCAAGATATCTAAATTTCATAATTTACTCCGCTCGAAAGATAACAGAATAACTGAAGATCAATCTGGTCGGATTTGTACATGAAAAAATAAACGGTATAATGACAGCGAGAAGCCATTATAATAATCACTCTGCAGTTCCAGCGCGAACGTGCAGCGAAGACAGAGCGATCCAAGAGCCTCTTATCAATTCCAAACCTCCGCAAACCGAAACCTTCTCCGGCGCTGTAGTCGAAACGGGCCCCAAGCCCATAAAACAATGGCATCGATTGAACAGCTCTGTTTCGACTTTTTTATATCTATACGTAACGTCGTTCCGTGGCTTCATTTTGCACCGTCCGTCCGTTCGCCGATGTGAGGAGGCCGTTTTGCTCCAGCCAACTTCAATCCCATATCTGTGTGTTATCTTTTCCTTTATTATTCCCATTTAATGTAAATCATTCATTCGGTCTTTTGTTCTCTCGGAAGTCGCGGTTTTTTTTTGCAGCGCTCCTTTCAGCTCGATTTTTTTCCTGCTTCGTATATCGACTTTGGTGTGTTGTCGATCAGGTCGGTACCCCTTACTGGTTCGCTTGGTTTCATGCTGAAATTTAGCTCTCTATCATGCGGCCCTAAAATCACTCAGCACTTTAGTCATTTTCGATTTCATTATATCACACGGCCCCGCGCGCGCGAATTCCCCCGAAGGCCGCCAGCTGCCAGCCACGGTGCAATTTGATTTTCCTTCTTCGTTGGTTCGACCTCTTTGTCTTGTTCTGCTTCGAATGGCAGGCCAGTGCGCCGCGATGCGTGGCCTAAGCAGCGCCCGCGTCCATGTTTCCTCCCAGCACCAATCTATGTGACCGCGAACATCCATCTGCCGAAGGCATAGAGATTTGGCTGCCTAAATAGGGTCGCAGACGCCCCGGTACCTTGAGATACTGCCAAAGAGGGTCCGAACCTTCACCGAAAAAAAGTTATTTTTATCGCTTCGTATCTATCGCGTCGCGCGTTTCTCGCCTTATTGCTGTATCGCCCCTAGAGATTACGTGCGATGATGGGGCGAATGGAGAAGAAAAATATTCACAGAATCATTATTTGGTTGCCTCATATAATAGGAAAAAAAGCCTTGAAATTATCTCAATCAAATCTTAACAATTTATTACGATTCTTTTTTTTTTCGTTGGTTGGCCACGGTTTGTGCGCTGGTAGTGGTGGTAAGTATCACCGGCTCTCGCTTTTCGTAATCAGTAATCACCTCCCTCTTCTCACGACTTCCCACACTCTTCGGGGCTGACAGCGGGTCAATCGACGAATGATGACGGTTGGCGGTGATGGCGCGCAGAGACGGAACACACTGACAGCCCACAGCAATCTGGTCTGCAAGACTCCGGTCACGGTTTGCTCTCGATTCGAGGTATCCGCGGACGTGCCACGGCGGTATATCGCGCCGTGCGTCAATGTTACGGGGTCTCACGTTATCACAAGAAGTGACCTCAATTTGCGCTGTCGTGGGTTTTCAACCGCCACTTAAATTAGACGTTTTTTTCCACTCGACAAAAACGACTGCCAAAGTTTTTTTATCGAGAAACCATTTTTCGCCTAATGACAGCACTTATCGTAATTCTGTTCGATATTTTGACGACGCTTGCAGTTGAGAATGTTCGACCGAAGCAAGAATATTTTTATTTTATTGGCTCTGCGAAAAAAATTGTTCATCAAAAATTAGCTGCCTGTACGGACTTTCACCGATGGCAGCAGACTGCTGCAGGCTGTAGCCAATTTCGTTTACTGTCGCTGCTGTATGGATAAAACATTAAGTTTTTCTCAAGTGTCGTTCACGTCCCTCTAAGCAATGAAAGGTGCTTTTATCTCTTTTTTCCGAGCCGTATTCGAATGGCTCTACGAGGACAATTACCACAAGTTGGTAACACAAATTGCTTGCATTGTCTGCCAAATGTTCCAAATCGGTAATACGGTTGCAATGCGAACCTTTCCCAGTTTACCAATTTCTTTTTACTTTAATAACAACGGACCGTTATCGACACGGCGGCGTCGAATGCAGGCAGAAGGTTCTTCCTGAGGACCCCTTGCAGTTCCGATGTCGTCGCGTTCTGTGCGAATCGAAGTTATCAGCAATCAACTTTTTAGCACCCATTTCAAAAGTTACAACAACAACTCATTCCGATCAGTTACTGGGTTAACTTTTTCCAAGTTCTGTTTTTATGCGAATTATTTCGTCATGATAGTTTCTGTTCATGAGCTTACTCCTTTATATGTTGGATCGGATGATGACTGACTCGCTAACTAACTAGCAATTTAAAATTTACTGCAATCTTTCAGCAGGTCTTAATGCTAGTTCTTCTAAACGGCTGATAAATGTCTAAGAGCACCATCCGAACTGGAACCTTCTAATAACCGTCATAAAATAACTTTACATTGATCCACTTCTGCATTGCGAAATGTTATAGGTTAAAATAATGTTAATGATAGTTTCGATATGGTGTAGTAATAAATTCAGGTGACCAAGACGATGAAGAATCTCGGTTTAGCACTGAAAACTTTATAATAGATGCTACAAAACCAACTGGATCAATTGCAGTGGAGACGTCACCGCAATAAGATCAGTTTTGGATCTTCGTATTAGGTCCACAAATAAGTTCAACAGTTCATAACAAATAAGTATTACCCAGCGCTAGTAAAACTTTGTCCCATCTTTTGTCGACGTATCATATAAGGAGAACTACTGATCAACCAGACCATGTGGCATCAAACGTAACAAATAATAATTAGGCAGCGCAATATCAGTGGAATATAGCGAGTGAAATAGGACTACCCATTTGAGCGTTTCTTCGGAAGTTCAAACGACTTTGGCGGTATGTGGTCGAACGTTGTCATGCAGTAAAATCACTTTTTCGCACAGTGCAATCGCTTGGAAATGATTTGCCGGGTAACATCTGATACCGAAGCAAGCTGTTTTTGCGTCTGGCATGGATCCTCGTTAGTGACTGTATTAAAAAAAAACATCATTGAATTCGAAAAACATGTACAGTTTATTTGTTGGTCCAGAAAAATGCCCGGTGCAAAATTTTAGCTCAATCGGGCATGGTTTGAAGGTGTCCCAAAGCACTCAAAGTTGTGTTTTTTGACCCTCGAAAACGCGAGTAATGAAATTGGAAAAATCGAAAAAAAAAATTTTATGCTAAATGGCTTACAAGTGCATAACACGTCGAGATCTCGAAAAAAAATATGCCCGAAAATCGACCTTCTGGCACTTGGCTCTTCTCTCTTAATATAGAATAATTTTGAATTTGCTTCTAAAATGACTCACAACTCGCTCCAAATCACAAGTAAATTATTTTAGTGTTTATTAGGCGTTTAAGAAGTTATATACCCTTTTGGTCGAGACAAATGAGGGAAGTTTGAATTTATTTTTAAGTGCATAGCACCATTTCCATTGCATCAAAGTGGTGTTTTTCTGAAAATAACGCTATTTTTTCCAGAGGCTTGCGGTGATCTTGATAGAGACTCAGCGGGTCAACCGAAATCAAAAAACTCATATTATTTCATTAGTTTAGAAGTGTGCCGTGTCCTTGAACGATCGCTTTTATGAGTACTGAAACGTTTTCTAAAAAAATGGACGTTTTGGGCGCTAAAAATTGCATTCAAAAATTTTTTTGTGGCAAAATGTAACTGTATATTTCAAAAAGCGATCGTTCAAGGACCGGCAAATTTAATAACGAAAATTTGAAAAAAAAAAATTAAGGAAACCGGTTCAGTAGTTTTCCCGCAATCAGGATCACGACAAAGTCATTTTTCGGAAAACACTATTCCGAGATAATCGCGTGTAAAGTTTCAAGTTTAGCTTATGCGGACGTGGCGAGGCGCGCTGCAAATCGCTCTAACTTTCTTTCTGTTGCTCAGATCTTTATGAAAATTTGTGAAAATGTTCTCAAGATGGTGTATTTGAAGATAATGCAATAAAATTTTTTTCGGTTTTTTGAAAACTTAAAGGGTATATAACCCCTTAAGATGCCTCTCAATCTCAAATTTTTCATTAGGGTGGTTCATTTGTTTTTTTACTAGAATGGTCAAATCCCCAGAAGGTCGATAAAACGACGGAACCAATGACGGCACGTAGTTCTATTTAGAGCAGCATTTCCGTAAACTTTTTTTAACTCTCGATGCTCGTCAGTCGCCGTTTTCTGCGGATGAAACGACGATTGCTTAGCATAAAATCGGATATTTTCACAAAACTAAAAGTATATGACGCCACAATAAATTCACTAACGTGTCAAAGCGGTATGTTCACCAAATGTCTCAACTTGGTTCATTATGTTTAAATATGTCAAAATCGACCATCTATTGACAAATAGTGAGTAGTAAGTTGCGCACCTAATACATTCAAATTTGTTTACTAGATAGAACTATTTAAACTGGCTGTAGGAATTTTGTGTATAATTTTGTATATTTGTGCAATATTTTTGCATCTTTATCCTGTTGTTGTTATATTTTGAGCATTGCCACATCGAAAATATGAAACAAAACGGTCCGAAACTACTGTCTGATCCGAAACAAACTCTACTGAAGTAATTAATTTAAATATTAAATTTACACGTTCTGTTTACCTGAATGAAATCCAAAATCGAATTGCAGAGCAATAACTAATTTTGCCTTATTTCACCGCCTTTTTTGCCTTTCTCCTAGAAAGGTATAGCAATCACTTGCAAAACCGACAGTATAAAAGTGCTCCAAAGGGCCGAATGGCATATATCACTCGACTCAGCTCGACGAACTGAGCATTTTCTGTATGTGTGTGTGTGTGTATGTGCAGATTTTTATTCTCACTCACTTTTCTCAGAGATGGCTGGACCGATTTTCATGAAATTAATTGCAAATGAAAGGTCCCTTTGTCCCATAAGACCCTATTAAATTTCATTATGATCGAATTTTTAGTTTAGAGGTTATGTTTCAAAATGTAAAAATCATGAAACATCATTATCTCAAAAACTACACAACCGATTTGAACAAAATTGATTTCAAATGAACGGGCTACCTGAAAAACCCTTAACTTTTGAATGTCATAAAGATTGAACTTGTGGTTCAAAAGTTATGACAAGAAACGTGTTTTGAAGACTACTTAATCTCACTCATGTTTCTCAGAGATGGCTGAACCGATTTTTAAAAAATCAGTGTCAAATGGAAGGTCTTGTTGCCCCATAAGACCCTATTGATTTGTTCTGCAATCGGACTATTACTTTGCCTGTTATGTTTAAAAATGTGAAATCCAGCTATGAAAGGAACATATTCCAAAGACTACTTGAGCTCACTCACTTTTCTCAGAGATGGCTGACCCGATTTCCACAAAATTAGTGTCAATTAATAAGTCTAGCTGCCTCGTAACACCCTATTGAATTTTACTGTAATCGGACTGTAACTTCGTCTGTAAAGTACCAATATGTGAAAATCACGAAACTTCATTATCTCAAAAACTTACAACCAACAACCAATCAGACGAGAGCCGTGGTGGCTCGTGCTGTATCAAGAATTTGTCGCCATGTTGCTCGGTTTTGGGCTGTGTTTCGCCAGTTTCCCAGGCGTCTCATCACCCGCAAGTCAACTTCGATCTGGTCGAGCCATCGTGCACGCTGCGCCCCTCTATTTCTGGTGCCGACAGGGTTGCTGAAGAGAAATGATTTCACAGGGTTGCCGTCCGGCATCCTTACGACATGACCGGCCCACCGCAACCTATTAACTTTCGCCAGGTGTGCAACGGGATTCTCTCCAAGCAGCGCGTGCAGTTCGTGGTTCATGCGCCGTCGCCATTCTCCGTCGTCCGTCTGTACTCCACCGTAGATAGTCCGTAGCACCTTCCGTTCAAAAACTCCAAGAGCGTTAAGGTCCTCCGCGAGAAGCGTTGTCATCTCGATCCCGTAGAGGACTACCGGTCTTATCAGGGTTTTGTACAGCGTCAACTTCGTGCGTCGTCGCACTCGATTCGATCGAAGTGTCTTCCGGAGTGAAAAGTAGGCACGATTTCCTGCCTGGATGCGTCTCTGGATCTCTTTGCTGGTGTTATTGTCGGCGGTCACCAGTGACCCCAAATACACGAACTCATCGACCACCTCAAGCTCATCACCGTCCACAGAGACTTGAGTTGGGAGGCTGATGTTGTTCTCCTTGGAGCCTCTCGCTCGCATGTATTTTGTTTTCGACGTATTTATCCGCAATCCGATCCGTCCAGCTTCGGCTTTCAGTCGGGCGTAATTTTCCTCCGCCGTCGCAAAGTTACGTCAAAAACTACACAACCGATTTGATCAATATTATTATCAGATGAGCGGGCTATTTAAGGGTTAACTGATGAATTATGATTGAACACGCGGTTTCAAAGTTTGGCTGCCCTATACGTTCCCATTTCATTTGATTATAATTGAACTTAAGCCACCGTTATGTATTAAATTTTTAATAAAACAATGAAAGTCTTTTATTTCACATGACTTATTTCAACATAACTAGTGTCATACGAACGAGTCATCTCTCAAACTTACAAATAACAAACTTTATAACAATTTGATATGTAGGTCAAAAGTTATGGAAAGAAAAGAAATTCAAAGGCTATTTAAACCTATGCCTGCTTTGATTGATATATTTATGTGGCCTCAACATAATTTAAATGAGGTTTTGTACTATTTGAACGTTCCAAAGTCATTGATTCCTTGCGATGTGTTCAAAGTCTGCAAATACACGACGATTCGGCCATAGGATATGTTCAAAGTCAAAAGACAAATCGTTTGGTTTATCGGTTTTATTGGTTTTATCGAAATGACAACATCCTCGACTTTTGGCTTCTGTACATCGCCCTAATTCTGAATATATTCATGTTGGATGGTATTCGGTCATTTTCAGCAAATTTTCTGGCATCAATCTAACACCGGAAATACCCATATTTGGAGGTATTTAGTTATTTTAGTTGTTTTCCAGAAACTAACAGTGGTAGTCTTTAAATTCAAAATGGTGTCAAGGGTCAATGTTTGGTTTCTATGCATCATCTCGATCACGGAAATATCCATGTTGAGTATTATTTGGTCATTTTCGACTGTTTCCTATAAGTTGCCATTTAGCGATTCAAAATGGTGTCTGAGGTCGATTGTTAGCTCATTGCATCATTCTGGTTCCAGAGATACTCATATTGGATGGTATTTGGTTATTTTAGGCTGTTTTTCACAAACCGGAAGTCGCCATCTTGGATTTCAGAATGGTATTTAATTTAATTCCTGGCCTCTGAGCGTCATTCTGGTTGAAAAAACACCCAGATTGGGTGTAATTTGATCATTTTCGATTTCAGCTGCTGTGTATCATTCTAGATCCGGAGATACTCATGTTAGACGGAAATCGGCCATTTTTGGCTGTTTTCCAGAAACCACAAATTGCCATCCTACAATTCATAATGGTGTCTGAAGTCGATTTGTGGCTCCAGTGCATCATTACGATTCCGAAAATACCCATATTGGGTGGTATTTGGTCGTTTGCCGCTGGTTTTCCGTAGCCGGAAGTCGCCATATTAGAATTAAAATGGTATCTGTGGTCGAATTCAGCTCCTGTGTATCTTTCTTGTGGTCCCCGTGGCTCTGTGGTTAGCGATGTCGAGGATCTATTTGAGCTGGAAATTTTCTCGACTCAGCACTGGGGCACGGTGTATCGTTGTACTTATCCTACACATGCAAAATGTGCCGAAAACAATATCCAAAATGTTGCCTGAGGTCGATTATGGAACATATTTATTACCACTAAAAACATTCACCTGCCAAATATGGTTCCATTTAGTTGATTAGTTCGCGAGATGTGCAGAAATTTGTGCAGAAACATGTGCTTCCATAAGAGGGAGGGGCGTCGAACCATTATTATTACCCTTTAAAACATCCACATGCCAAATTCGGTTTCATTTGCTTGGTTTGTTCTTGAGTTGTGCAGAAATGTATGTTTCATTTGTTTTGGACCCCTCCTTTCCAGAAGAGGGAGGGGTCTCAAACTATCATAGGATCTTTATCGGGACCAAAAACCCCTACATACAAATTTTCACGTCGATCGGTTCGGTAGTTTTCGAGCCTATATGGATCAAACAGACAGACAGACAGACAGACCGGACTGCATTTTAATATGTATAGATTACAACATCAATATTTTAGAATCTAAAGAGTGACATACATGTATTGGATTGAAGCGTTCATGTAAATCTATTTTTACAAATAAAAGTTTGTATGAGAAAGGCTGGGTCTGACCGCTAGGTGGATTAATTTAGGTTTTTCAAGTTATGTCACTCTCCCAGCTTCACAAGACGCAAATAGATTTTATTTCGTATGTAATACGAATGTACGAAAAACGAATCTCGTTTAGTGTTGGTAACCAGTTGAACAGGACCGATGGACAGTGGTCCAATAAGGCCAAAAGTGGAACTTAATTCCATAGCGCCTTTTACCTTCATCCTAGCTTAAAAGAGTCTTCGGAACAATTGTTTGTATGAATGACCCGCGTAATCGCAAATTGTCAAAAAGTATAAAAAGTTTACTATACTAAAAATTAAAAAAAAAACTTTTTTGTATTAAGAGATAGAAGAATAGTTTGTTCAGCAAAGTTGTAGAAAATCCAAAAATATGAAAGTTTGTTGAACAAATGAAAATCCTATCTTCTTTTGGTACAAAGTTATGAAGTAAATTACATGAAACTTACTTAAAAGTTAGTTTTTTGTACATAACTGTTGTTAGTTGCATTTTACACGAAAGTATTGTTCGAGGGAATTGTTAGGGAACACAAAACACACATTTTTGCTAAAGGTCATATATCTCCAGGACTTTTCCTTACAAAGGTATATCATATTTTAGCTTATTTTTTCGATAACATCAAGAACGTATAGGTTAAAAAGGGGCAAGTGGAATCATGAGGTTTTCATATATCCAAAATACTAACTTTATTGTGTTAAGAGATAGAGGAATAGTTAATTCGGCAAAGTTTAAGAACGTGCAAAAATATGAATCTTTGCTGAACAAACAAAATTCCTATCTTCATTGAGTACAGAGTTACAGAGTAATTTATGTAAAAGTTACTTAAAAGTTAATTTTTTGCACATAACTTCTGTTAGCTACATTTTACAAGAAAACGTTGTTCTAAAGAAACATTTGAGCATATAAAACACACGTTTTTGTTGAATACCCCACATCTCTAGGACTTCTCCTCACAGAGTTAGGAGTTTACACTCACACATAATGCGTAATTACACTCTCTGCGGTAACATTTGTTTCTTGAGCATGGCAGAATAGTAGAGTAGTGAGAGAAAAGAAAATAACTGCGTTGCCCGTACCGGTCGAGTTTACTTATGTCGAATTCGTTTTTGCGGTGTAGCTACACGAGGACTACACTTTTGCCAAGGAGGTGTTTTTTTACACTTTCCGGACTACATCAAAACTACACTTGACTCCAAATTCTGAACAGAATAATGTTTTTGCAAATAAAAAAATAATGAGCACCACGTTTTAACATTTATGCTTTTATAAATGTAATGCAGCACTCATATTCATTGAATGTCTTGTTATATGAATAAATTTTTTCATAAGAAATCACGGCTGAATATCTAGAGTAAATGTAGTATATTTCGAATTGAAAATCAAAAACAGCATCACCCCCAAACTTAGCAATACACACAAGAAAACTCAAATTGTTTTCTCACCAGTGTACACTATAGTGTTCTTCTGCGTATTCTCTTTGAGGTGATTCTTTCGTTTTGTGAGTCTCAGATGTGGGGTGAGCTGGAAGTGTGTTTGTCTCTCTGTGAGTGTTAGGGACACTTTGAAATGCAGAAAGATGCAGTGTGGTGAAAGAATTGCTACACGCAGGCACATACTGAAAGAGAATTGCGTGGCGAATTTTTCTACGCTCTTTCCACATACTGAGACGGCTGACAAGCATGCTTGTAAGGTAAACAAATAAATTGTTATCGTGTCGGATAGAAGCAGATAGCAAGAGTGCAGCACTCTCAACCATGTCACAGTTCATCACGCTGTTGCGTGTTGCGTATTGCAACTGTGCGAATGGGGGAAAACAAAATGCTTTTTGTGCTGACGTTGACTAGTGGCAGCCATGAGAATGGAGTTTTAAATCGACTTAAATGTCTTCCTCAAGAAGTCTCATCATTTTGAATGAAGTGTAAAAGATTTTCTGAAACGAATTCAGCAATTTCAACCAAACTCACCGAACCTTCGATTGAAATCGGAAAAGCTTTGTATATACCGCTTTAAACTACAAACTACTGCGTTCGTCGATTTTATTTGAGAGTGGTTCCGCCTTTTTTCAAGTTATGTCATTCTCCCAGTTTCGCAAGACGTAGAGATGTTATTCCGTCTGGAACCTTATACGAATGTGCGGAAAATAAACCTCATTTCGTGTTGGTAAACAGGAGAACTAGACCGATGGAGCTTTCAGCAATGTAACAAATAACGCGTTGTAGCAGGATGCAGTTTGGAGGGAAGAACATCAAATTTTTCTCGTGTCGGACGGAAGCAGATAGCAGAGCGCAGCAACCTCAACCACGCAGTTTCACGTTACAGCTGTGCGACTGAGGAACGAAAAATAATACTGATCTAAGCTTAAAATGCTGCTTTGAAGATGAGCCAAACACTTTTTCTTAAAACATTACAATATTTCGTATGAGGCGAAGGGAATTTTCCAAAACGAAGCCAGCATTTTCTACAGTGAGTGATAATCGCTTTTGCCTGGTGTCCCCAGCCACCAACATCTTTTCAGAGACTTGAATGAGCCTTTTCGTTAACATAACGTTGAAGCAACGAACCTGGCGAGCAATTACTATGCGACACTTTGACGTAAGTTGACGCATTTTTACACTGCACAGTGGTACGAGAGCTCAAAAACGTGAACTTAATTCATTTGCCCTCCAAATAATGGTTTCATTGACATACTATCTTCCGAAGATATTTAGTATATAAAAAGGCTCAAATTATGACAAAAAGTTTTAGTTCGAAACTCAACCGCTAGTGGCGCTGTAAAATCTAACCTTTTAGCCTTACGTTTAAGAGAAACGGTGTCTTCAGCAAAGTTATAGGTAAAGTTATTACAAAAAACTTTGTGGAAGACACTTTTCTTCTAACTCTTCTTGTTTTGGACATATAACGTTTCTTATTAGACTTGTTTTTAAAATTAGTTTTTCTCGAATATACAAAATACTGTAACATTTAGGAGGTAACAATGTTCGGCATATATTTGTATATCATTAAAACATACAACTTTGTAGAAGACACAAAATAGATAGCTTCCACACAAACCAAGTTATTGCCAAAAAATGTTAAAAAAGCATCATTTTTTGTACACACCAAGAACACAAAAAAGCAAAAACTAGCAGACGAAACCTGCATAGAATGAAATATTATCATAATCACTCTACGAAATCACTTTGATCGTTTGTCCCTTTTAGTATCTTCATTGCCTGATATGAAATTCAAAAAGTCAGTTCATAGTGCAATTGCAGGGCGAATCTGTCATAAACTTGAACTAGTAATAGCATTGGACAATTTCACGCAAAGAATCGATCTCACTGTATCGATCTTTTTTTAGTACTGTAAATCTAGTAGGCATTTCCTAGTCCCTATTGGCCTATTGGTTATCCGAGAAGGCACAAGAAAGCCGGAACAAAGTCATCAAGAGGTATGGTGAACTTGCTGAAATATTTGAAAACGAAAAATAATTATTACCTTCATAGATACAGATTAGACCACACCAAAAAGTTTTCTAGAACAGCTTTAAATGTTGATTTACTACACCGTTATCTGGAATCAACAGATCCAGTTATTAGCAGTTTGCGAGACAAGCCACCTAATGAGCTTTGCGGTGATGCAAAATACAGGCTAGATGTTTATTAGGAGGATAATGCTAATTCTGATGATGATTTTTCAACTTTATATTTTTATACATTTATTTTAGCAAAATTAAAACATAAAAATATAATTTAATTATTAGAAAAATGCAATAGATGATATAACATTTTGGAAAAAGTATGCAGTGATTAATAACCTGGCCAACGTTTGACGTGTATTGTCATCAAAAACGTTGAGTAAGGCTGTTTTTAAAACAAAACTTAGGCAATGAAGATACTGAAAGGGACAAACGATCAAAGTGATTTCGTAGAGTGATAATGCTAATATTTCATTCTATGCAGGTTTCGTCTGCTAGTTTTTGCTATTTTGTGCTCTTGGTGTGTACAAAAAATGATGCTTTTTTAACATTTTTTGGCAATAACTCGATTTGTGTGGAAGCTATCTGTTTCGGGTCTTCTACAAAGTTGTGTGTTTCAATGATATACAAATATATGTTGAGCATTATTACCTTCTAAATGTTACAGTTTTTTGTATATTCGAGACAAACTAATTTTAAAAGCAAGTCTAATAAGAGACGTTATATATCCAAAACAAGAAGAGTTAGAAGAAAAGTGTCTTCGACAAAGTTTTTTGTAATAACTTTATCTAAAACTTTGTTGAAGACACCATTTCTCTAAAACGTAAGGCTAAAAAGTTAGATTTTGCACCGCCACTAGCGGTTGAGTTTCGCACTAAATTTTTTTGTCATGATTTGAGCCTTTTTATATACTAGATATCTTCGGAAGATAGTATGTCAATAAAACCATTATTTGGAGAGCAAATGAATTAAGTTCACGTTTTTGAGCTCTAGTACCACTGTGGAATGGTTAGAAAGCTATAATCTTTTCAGGGCAACTATTTTGAGCTTTGGGGAAGCAGTTTTTTTGCTTTTATCGACTGGTGTAATTCTGTAGTTGATGTTAAAATAAAGATTTTAAATAGTTTTATGCTCATTCAACAATAATTTCATAACGATTCTGTGAAAATTGAATGACGACCGTGGGATTGTATTATTATTAATTAGCAGTATGCAAATTTTTATGAATTTATAACGAACTTATGATGATGTGACGACAATTTTATGACCGCCCAATAATTCCAACATCATCCGGGATGTCATCATTGTGATTTTTTTTTTGGAAGATGTTATTATGATTAATATTTATTTTATTATGATTAAATAATAATAAAGTTTATTTGAGACATATTAGTAAGATGTTCTGAAGACGATCGTCGTGTTTTGAAAATTGTCTAATAAAAGTTTGTATAATAATAACAATTTTCGAAATGATGACAACAATTATACGACTTAATGTCGACAATTAATTTGCGAGGTTCGGGCTTTTTATGATATATAATTATGGATTTTATTTTGCGAATTATAAATAAATGGCTTGATGAATTGCTTCTGGCGGGGCGTCACCTTGTGCTCGCTAATTCTTAGAGAAATCGCTTAATTTGGGGTTCTGTTTTCAAGAAATTGGTAATGTCATAAACCATAAGCGTTTAAAACTTTTCCCATTTTGCTGATTCTTTTTCGACCAAAATCGGTTCGGAGTTTTTTGGTGGATTCAACAACATAGCGGAGTGTCAATTCAATGAAAACACCTTCGACAGAATTAAACATTTAAAGCACTTGGAAGCTGGTACAGATAAAATTGATTAAATTGCTTCCAGCTTCCTTCCAGGGCATTGAACCGCCGCATTCGAGATTGATTGCGGATCCAATCAGTTGAAGGTATACATATTTTTTTCTTGATTTCCCGTCGCTCGGCGCCATCGGATCGCTACCAGCTTTTTTTGGTGTATGTTTTTCTCCTCGTGCTTTCCTGCGTAGTGTTTTTTTTTGTTCGATTGAATCTCGTGCCACTTAGTGGCGTGATTATCGCTGAAAAATTTATGGTTACAAAATCCGGAGCCCTTTTACTGCGCTCTTGCATACCGCGAGCATCATTTCCGCTTACGTACGCGCGATCGTGTTTAAAACACAACTCTTAAAATTAAAGATTTCGATTGTTTACAACAGCATCATCGATCAGCGACTGATCCGATCCGATTTGTCGGAAATCGAAAGTTCGACACGTGTTTTTGGAAAGCTGTTGGAACAGAAAAACGGCTCGAGGCTGTTTTTGTTTTGGTAGCTTACAAAGACCTCTCAATCGCACTGTTTATTGATTGACTTACTGATGTTTAGGGGAAATGCGGCCACGCCGTTATGGTTGTTATCTGGTCGGAATTTGCCGTCTACGGGTATTTTTTTCTTGTTGCTTTATCAACAATATTCTCAACCAGTGAGAAATTCAAGACAGTTTGCAGACTGTTTATCATCGATGGTTTACATCAGCCGTACCACTCGCAGTTGGGCACCACACCAAAAACGGCTATCTTGTTTTTTTTTTAAGCCACACCAGTACGAATGACCGACGGCGGCGGGTTGATGACGGCCCTGGGGTATTATTTATCATCTACCCTTATCAGTTTGATATTTAAACTACGTCGAAAGCCTTGGAAGACCTGCATCCCGCGTGAACGCGCCGGAAGAAACTTGATCCTTGAGTGCCAGCCACTGCGTTTTTGCATGCACTTTACCAGCCGTTTCGCCCCCGGAGGAGACTTTTGAAGGAGGTCGAATATACCTACTTAGTGGCAGTAGAAAATGAAGAAAAAATAAACCAGACCACCTACATCAGCCGATTCCGGCAGGGTCTCGCAGGGTGGCGAAAAACGGGTAGACGACGCCGAAAGGAAGGAAGCAAACGGCAGAACAGTTGTTTGCTCAAGTGAGAATGATTGACTGCTCGATCTCGGAGATATGCTAATAGATTTTCGACCCAGCATTCGGCACAACCATTTTACCGTGAAGTAGTCCCTTCTTGATGATTATTGATAAAGCGAGCGATTCCATTTTCTTATTTGAGTTATAGCTTTTCCTTTCTGCCATGGCCCAGCTGGGCTCGAAGAGAGTGGTCGGATTTACATATAGGTAAGACCGGGTCACGTGGTTATGTTTTGGTTTATTTTTAATCATCCAATTTGTTTTTAGCACACAACAATATTAATGGGCGTATTCGATTGAATAAACTTGCGCTTTGGTTCACATTTTCTCTTCTGGTGTATGTGCCTCAATTATTAATTTAGGTACAAACGATATTTTTTACAAAACTATCCTTCTACAACTCAGTTTTCACCAGCTTTTTTGCAGCCATAGTCCCACTCCCACGTGGTTTAGAACCAACTTTACTGAATATATTTACCAACTTTTTGTAACACAGAGCAAACCACCACGTTTGCACGACGAGTTCACGAAAGACAACATCCTACTCCCCCCCCCCTGCTCTGCCGTGAGTGATTCATCTTGTGTCCTACTTATATGAATGAACTCATTATTCAAAACGGTCTCCCGAGCGCGAGTCATATGCAGATCGCGCGCAATAGAACGCACTCTCGTTGTGCACACCGCGAATGGGTTTCCGTGCAAAAACACCGAGGCGAAATCCATCCAGCCGCTAATAGTCACAATCCATCAATTTTTATTTATAAATCACCTCACCTCGTCACCCATTCTGTTTCCCATTTGAGCAGATAGTGACCCCCTTTACCCTTTACATCCCTCCCTTACACGCGTCGTGTTCAGTTGAGGGCATTGTGTGACCGACGGTGCACTCAATATCTCTCGGTGCTCGTTGTTGTATGCAGATCTCTACATCTGCATACATGCATACGAGATCTCGCGTGAAAGAGCTTCACTGTTTAAACGACGAGTGCAACGTTCCGTCGTAAATCATCAAAGACAGGCGATAGAATCGCCTGACTGCTATTGCTACACATTATCCACCTCTCCGCGCACGCTAAGGACAGGACCACCGATGGCCGTCGATCGTGTGTGCGTTCGTTGATGAATACCCGCCCCCGGGGGCCTAGCAACGACGGTAGCCGCGATCGATATGATCCGTTTATATTTTTATGTTCCACCGGCAGCAGCTGCTGGATTCATTAGAGTTAACCCATAAATATCGCTTATCCGGGGGTATTGAAAAGCTCGATCCTCATCAATCGTTTGCGACCTCGCAGCGCGCTCTATTTACCGACAGGTTGATGTGTAATGTTCCTACCATCCTTATATTCTCACTGCTTGGGGAATGCCCCTGACAGCAGCAGATCGGATAAATTAGCGGAAGTTATTTAAAAAAAGAGTGTGCAATTCGCTCGTTTTCACCCGAGCTTTATCGAAATCGATAGTTGTTACCTCGACACCGGGTGTGTGTGTGTTGTTGAGACGCAAAGAGACGACATGAAAGATTGCTACAAATAAATGCACTTAAGGCAGTAGGAAAAGTGTACTAGCAGCAGCCGACAAACGTGAAGCCGATTGTAATTTTATGCTTCGCTCAGGATTGTTGCAGCGAATGGTTACGCTTAATTTATTACACGACGATTTATGTTCGAGTTAATTGTGCACTGCCACCGACGACGACGACGTGGAGCAGCCGCTGGCTAGGCCAAGCCGGTCGGTCCGAGAAAGGGTTCGTCGATGCCTAATTACGGTATGGTGCAACCGCATGAATTTACTGCCTTTACTATTGTAAATTGCGTAGCGCAATCGGTTTCCGTGTGGGTTCGAATAACTGACCATCCGAATCTCAGATCAAATGTTCGCTCGCTGGGCTTGGGATCGCTTGAGTAAGTCTCCGATGGCGGAGCAAGATAGGAACGGTTGGGAGGTTTCACATAGAGAGGGGTAAAAATTTGATCCATTATGCGATTTTTATTGACTCAATTCGATTCGACTGGATTGATTACACTCTTTTTTTGAAGTAGAATACTTCTCTCAGGAAGTTCGGCTACATAGGGATGTGAAATGAAAATCTAAAACCGAAAAAAGTGAAAAATATGTCCAATTTCAAATGCTAATAAATCAGTTAGTATTCAATGGATTTCCTTCGTTCTTGCAGCAATAGATTGGAAAATCTTCTAAGATTCTTCCCAAATGCAGATAATTGTAATTTTATCATTCAAACTATTGTACTATTGCAAATCGTCAAGCCTTGTCAAAACGAAAAATTCGGCCTCTGATTGGTCGTTATATGATTGCTTCCTAAGCACGGTCAACAGAACCATAGATCTTGCCATTTGAAATGTGCAATTTGGCCTATATAAGAGCCTGTTTGACTCGAAGTTGCTCATTATAACTCTAGACTGCAACAGGAGCAGTCCTCCCTTAGCAGCAGCAGTGGATACAGCAGCAGTAGCAGTGCACCGGATAACGGCCACAGCTGTGGTATGGCAACGGATAGCGGAGCGCGGCTCAGCATCGATAGCAGGACCAGGTGATGCAGGGCAGCGGATACCAATGGCAACGGAAGCGTCCACTACTGTGGCAACGGGGATAGCGCAGCGGTTGACGTTGGTCTCAGCATCTATATAAGCAGGGTCAGCTGATGCAGTGTGGCTTTTTAGTGAAATGCTGTCTCTGAGCGATAGCAGGCACGCTAGCAAATGCATCCAACGAAAAGAACGTTCTGGAAAGCTTTTCAGTGTTTATTTTCCCCCAAGGAATACTTTATTTGCACTTCCAGTGATAACGCAAAGATGTGATTGGCATCTTATCAACAACAAATTGTCCTTTTCAGGATGAAATAAAAACCTAATTGAAGAGTTAATATTTTCTCTTAAATCAATTTACACTTTCAAGAAATTTGGAACAGATATATATTTGGCTTCATCTCCGTGTCTCAGAACGTACTGAATTATCTTTTCCTTCAGTCATGAGCACAACATCCGGAAAGCTTTCATTATCAGCATAAAAATTAATTTTTCGCATAATCAAAATTCAAAAATTATCAAGTCTAAATCATAACAAGCAACTATATTATTGAGAATGGTCAATCCTTGTTGAAGCGCGAAATTTGACTGATCTGATTAGTCGTTAATATGACTGCTTCCCAAGCACGGTCGACAGAATCATAGACCTTGCCATTTTAAATTTGCTATTTGTCTGTATAAGAGTAAGGATGGGAATTATGGCTCGATAGTTTTCGATGATTTCCTACTACTATCGATAGGTTTTTCATCCCTATATAAGAGCCTGTTTCAGTCGAAGCCGCTCATGATAGTTCTAGACAGCGACAACAGCAGTCTTCCCTTGGCAGTAGTAGTAGCAGTGCAGTGGATACCAGGCGGATAGCGGTCACAGCTGTGGCATAGCAATGGATAGTGCACTAGTTGCTGCGGATCTCAGCATCGATAGCAGCTGGGCCACCTGATGCAAGGACAGCGGATACCAATAGCAGCGAATAGCGTCCAAAACATTGGCTTGGCTACGGATAGTGTAGCAGTTGCAGCGGGTTTAGCATCGATAGCAGCTGATGCAGTGAGGCACTTTAGTGAAATGCAGTCTCTGTGCGATAGCGGGCACTAGTAAATGCATTCAATGAAAAGTTGACTCATTTTGAGCCGTCTAGTTTTGATTGTTAAATCAGCTTTTTACTGTTTATTTCATCATAAGGAATACTTTATTCTCACTGTCAGTGATAACGCCAAGATGTGATCGGTATCTTATCCGATATTGAATTGAACAACAAATTAAAAAATGACTGACACGCAAGCAGCCGGGTTTTCTTTCTTGTAAAAGTATTCTACTTCATCCTTGCGGTCGTGGCTTTGCACTCCTGTGATTTTTTTTTTCAAAAACTGAGTTCGGTTCCATTGATGTTAGGCTTGATTTCAGAGTTGAGAAATCGATTTGAGAAGAAATCATTGCAAATAATATTGAAAAATCAGTCCCTGTGAAATATTAGGAGCCAATCATTGTTTTTGGACTGAATAACCTTTTTTCTATCAATAGAACGTTTAAGCCAATGCAGATTTTTTAAAAAATCCGTAGATTTCACAGAGATTTTTGAGTACAAAATTGCTGGAAAACTTTTCACATTCAACTTTTTGATGTAAAACTTCAAAAGTTTTTTTAGATAACCCGACACAAGCCAAAAACAATCAAAATTTCATAGAAGAGAAAAAGAGTCATAGGAAAAGGATTGATAAAAAGGTGAATTTTGAAAGAATTGAAGAGAGAGGCAGGTTGAGAGAGAACAACCCAAGTAAATGACAATTATGTAGCATAACGAGATTAAGTGGTTTGACGCGCTCGCGTTACTCATTCTCAATAAGGGTTATCGTGCAGCAGTTTCCCAGAACCAAATATAGTTACACAATTCCATTCGCACAAACTTTTCCCGATATTTCTTCGCCAAAATAAAATGCTGATACAAGACACCTTGTTTCCCTTGGGAAACAACAATGGCCGCATGGCAGCGAAATGAGTAGATAACAAAAAACAAAGAAGCGATAAGGTTTTTTTATTGGTAATATCGAAAAAGAGAATTGTTTCTCTCCGGTTTACCAGTAGCTTTGGATTGAGAGCCAGTTCGCGAGAAGCGCAACTACCTTCCTGAGGGACGTTGTTTCGATGTTCCCCGATTGGGCTGAAATTTTTGGCGTTTGTTTGTCTCTTCGAGGTAGGAAGTTTTGCAAAATTCATTTTTCTTCCTTGAGGTTAAGTGGGGTAAAACAGCCCTTAAAGATGACATGTCCTAAAACGTCCAAATCACAGAAAGTGCAATAACTCCTGCTAGATTTGATGGATTTTAAAAAAAAAGTGTTATTATTCTCCACTAATAGCACTTCAAACGCATGGTCAAAATATATGGCAAAAAGGGTAACATGTCAAAAAAAAATGCATTTTTCCTTTTACAAATTGTCAATTTTCGATTTTGCCGAATGGGGTGAAACGGCCCTATTTTTCCAAAAACCGTCAAAATCACTAAAATAACAATATTTTCGGCTAGATAGGATTGATCTGGCTTTCTCAGTCTTTTTAAAAATATTATACGACAATCTGTTTAAATTGCCCGACGTTTCGGCCATTTTAGGTGGCCTTTTTCAAGGGAAGCTATATTTGGTAGTGAAAATGTTTAGGGGCATAGTACAATACAATGTCATGCAAAAATCACTCACTTTAATTATGTCGTACTTGTCTGGATGGTTGTTTACCAACGGTAGGACGTCCTGTAGTTCAGTCGTGTTGTCTAATATTCGGCGACGATATATGTTTTGGTGGGTTCTTCATATGAAAACTGCTCACTTTGATTATTGCGGGAACGGTGGATGTTGTTTTTGGGTGTGTGTAAGATCCCAGCATAAATGGTATTGATGCCATCAATATCCGTTCGATGGTTGACAGTGTTGTCAGTATTGACAATGTGACACATTTCTAACATCGGTAATGTCCAAGCATGTCTACTCTTATCCAATATTTTCACCTTTGTAAGATCGAACATGTTACAATTTGTTCCATCATGGCCCCTGAGGTACCCCTGACCTGGATCATCGATTCATCATGACTGTTAGCACCATCCTCCGTCAACCGGTTGTATTGGTTGATGTTGGATTGGTGTCCGTCATATGAAGCGCAAGACCGATTTTCCAGTGACCAAAGTGGGCAGTTTTCAAATGAAGAACCCACCAAAACATATATCGTCGCCAAACATCAGACAACACGACAGAACTACAGGATTTCCTACCGTTGGTAAACAACCATCCAGACAAGGAAGATATAATTGAAGTGAGTGACTTTTGCATGACATTGTATTGTACTATGCCACTAAACATTTTCATTATAAAATGCAGCTTCCCTTGAAAAAAGCCACCAAAAACGGCCGAAACGTCGCACACTGTTTCCAAAGCTGCAAAAACGTGATCGAAATTATTTTGACCTAAAAACATTGATTTTAGAGCCGTAACGTCTTCAGTTAAGTTGTTCCATTAATCATTCTCCATGTTATAGAAGTTACAATTCCATGATTAATCCACTCAACAGTGAGAAACCAGTCTTACTTTTCTTATTTTGGAATATAAAAATCCACTTTGTTCAGCAAAGCTGTAGCAAAGTTTAAAAGAAACAACTTTGTTGAAGACGTTATACTTTTATCTATTGATTTAAATTGACTTTTGTGGAGTTTCCTATGGATTGTTATTAGAAATCTTTTTTGCTATTTAACTTTTTATAGTGAATTTTTACAATTTTCGAGTGTTCTACAAAATTATTTGCTACAACAAAACAAACAATATTTATTTTTATCTCTTATATATTTTTGCTTGTTGACGATTTTTACTAGAATAATGCGCTTAATCAATTTATCTGGCCGACCGTTCACACAGAAAGGGATTATTTACGTGCGCTTGTTTTATCGCACAAAGCATCTTTCAAAGCTTGATGAAGGAGGCTGACTTATCTGCGAAAGTCATTACAGCGCCATACGGCATCGGCTGCGACTGTGCTGCCGATGTGATCAACTCTCAAGGTTTATAGCTTAATAATTTAGCCCGGGTCAAGCCCGCATGAGTTGATCACGCTTAATGGTACGGCAGTATTGCTGGGCAGACACACTTTGAAGTCGATTTTGTTTTAATCTAAATTGAACCGAACGGCGGCAAAAAAGTGGGTTATGAAATCATCGGTTACCACTACCAGTGCTGTCGTCCGTACCGAGAGATGGAGGAGCCGAGCACTCGCACATTTACGTGCTTGAGTGCATATAAAAAAAGCACCACCCGTCCGGAGAAGGTCGTCCCGCACCCAGAGCTTTTTGCTGAACGTTCGCTAGATTAGACGCCGCCACCGCCGCATTATCAAAGGTAAGTAGATGACGTTACACAACAGAGACTACTACTAGTGCCGAGCGGTTATCTATGGCTTGCGTACCGCGATATAAATAGGGACTTGAAAATGTCGAGTACACACCCCAAAAAAGGCCAGCTCAAGACCAACCTTGTTTCGGCCCGATCGCTCTCTTGCTGGATGAAGCCGGGGCCAGCCCGACTCGGTCAGTGATCTGTAATCACCGTCAACAACAGCCAGAGCCGTACACCCACGATGCTTTTTTTCTTTGTATTCGTTCACTCATAGAAGGTTCATTTCATACTAAACGTCGAGACGTGCGTGGGATTTTGGCCGGCTTTGGCTCCAGCAGCCTGGGATACCATCGCGGGAGAAGTGCGCGCTCGGAGATTACTGATAAAAGCGGATGACGACGGGCTTTTCATGTTTGCGGCGTTTTATAAACAATTTACGATTGAGCGTTTTCGGAGCCGAGCAGATCGAGTGGATCTGTGGCTGTGTTAAATATTTGAACTTGAACAACGATAAGTTATTCGAACGCTGTGGATTGTGAAATGAGACGACTTCGTGGTTCAGAGCATTCAAAGTCGGTCGTCCTGGGTTCAAACTGCAAGTTAATGTCGTATGAAAACATACAGACAACTTGTAAATTATTAGATTTATGTTATCTTACTGAAAAGTTTGTGCAACCCACAAACTAATCTGCATAATTGAATATTTTGGTTTGCTGCGTACCTAACATTGAGATAAAGTTTCACACTATCGTGTCTGTGAGTGACTTGTTTGGAGGCAAAGAGTTCAGAGCAGCTGCAATATGGTGGAAAAAAAGAACCGATTCTTTACTTTTGCTACTCTAGTTATTGTAACCAACAGTCGAACGGTCGAATTTCAGTCGCGTAGTTCGTGCTTCCAGCTCGGATTGTGGGGCGACTTCATTGCTGATAAAAAATGTTGAAGAATCGCAGAAAATATCCTAAGCCCAAAAAAGATGCAAATTGTGCATAACATATACATTTTTGAAACCAGAGAATGTTCATATTATCCAATAATTGAGTTTCAATCATCATTATTTTTGAAACAACTATTGTTGTTGGGTTAATCGAATTTTCAATTGTGACTCAAAGACCACTATCTCTACACTGTACAACCGTCAGTCACCCGCTGCAAGTAAAGTTTCGTGTATTTTTCATTTTTTTAGTTTAGTTTAACCGCCGCTACCGTTCGTCTATACAGCTGCTACTACTACTAGCTGATATTGCGAAATTTCTCCCTGCTGCAGAATAGTTTGTGGAAAAAGGTAATTTCCTCAACGGAGGCTGCTGCCGCCCGCCGGCTACTGCAGCAGCACTTTTTGTCTCGACTAGGTGCAGTGTGACACCGTGAGTCGAGCACGGCCACTCGGGTACCATTTTTCCATTTTACTGGGAATGCTATTTTTACACCAGCTAGGTGACCAAGCGCATACGAGATACGACGGTGCATGCTTAGGGTGGCCAAAGCAGAGTTCCCGGAAATCTAATCACGAAACTCGATCATCCTTCAGTGGTCACCCTAACAGGCCTTGAGTTGGGGATTTCGATATAGGTGCGCTCTTTGCCGTCAGCTGATCTAATAGAAACCCTGTGATTGGTCGAATCCAAGCGATCGGATTACGGCCGCCACCAGTAGTGTTGTGTAGGGTTTCCCTGTGCATGATAACGACAGAATATGTAACGGCTAAGCCAACCGACGACGATGGCAGAAATAAGGTTCCAATCAATCATCTATTTCTGCACTGTCAATTAACAACACAACTCGAAAGGTCTACCGGGTTTCCCTCTCGGAATCTCACTGTCTAAGCAATTTGAATAGGTCAGCAAACAGCACATAACGATGATTGATAAGAATTATTAAACAATCCCGAGCGGGATTGCAATTGCAAGCCGACGACTTGAATAAGTAATCCCGAATTAGTAGCGAGAGATTGATTACACCACTGAGTTTTTGGCAAATGACGACTAATTTGCAGCGCGTTTTGAGGTTAATTGGACGAAACAGTCTCTCTATATCTCTCTCTGTGTGCCATTCATGCTAATTGTGCGATAAAAAATTTACTGAAGCTATCGGGGATAATGAAACGTATTCGGCGTCAACTTTGATGTCATATCCATACACTACTTGGGTTCGATTCGGTGTCCACAGGAAACCGGAAGGCAACATGAAGTCCAGTGATTGTCGGTGAATTACTTGTAAACCGTTCAAGACACTGGAAAGTGAACCAATCTGTGATTGCTTACCTGTTAAAGAGAAGAGAAAAAAAATGAAACATTGAAAGGTTGAAGTCGAACTGACAAGATCGAAAGAGAATGGAATCCAATACTACACAACAAAAAAGTGAGTGCTGAAAATAAATTGGTTAACAAAAACTGGTTAACAAATTAACCAGTTTTTTCGGATCGACATGAATAATCTCATCTTACTTCAAACAAAGCTAAATCCATTATGGTCATTGAATTTCAAATATTTGTGTTCTAATTATTTCCTTATTTCTGGGCGATGCAAGAAATGCAAACTGTTTTAACTACTGGATGATTTTTCCCCCAAATGTTTCACTAAATAATGACCTGTGATTTAAAGCGTATTTTTAAGAAATAGATACTTTATTTCCGTACATACGGATTTGAGCAAAAGCGCGGAATATTCGTTTGTTTTTTTTTTTATTTCTAGTGCATTTTAATTTCGGGAACAACGTTTAGTTAAATCGTCAATCGATCTTAGGTTTGTTCTGCCTCTGGACAATTTACAATTGAAGAAGAGAAATTTAATCATAAGAAAGATATCATAAAATAATATTGCTATTATCCTAGAACTCCTAGTGCCGCAAGGAAGTAACCTAGGTCTATTGCACTTTTGTGTGTCGCAAATTGGCTGTTTTATTTTGTGTGTTGGTTAGTTACTGTGTATTTAATGTATGTATGTGTTGAAATTTTTACTCGACACTTTATCTTATTGGTAATATCACTTATGAAAATAAAAAACGAGCTCTTCATTATTATTCGTGCCCATGTGAAAATTTCTTCTACCCTTTCGTTTTAAGCTAACTGCTCTGCTATACCAAGCCTCCCTTCTTGCTGTCAATATGACCAAATACAATTTTCTGGAGAGACCTTACAAACGTTCTCTCTGGCCAGTTTCATTATAAAAGGGAATTGTTTTGTTCAAAGGAATCCTCGTTCTTTCTATCAAATACACAATTCTCTGAAGAGAGTAATTAGGGTGTCGTACACAAATTTCAGCTCCTCCCCCCTATATAAATAAATGACGTTCAATCTCACTCCCCCTCCTAAAATTACGGAATTCTAAACAACCAAAATTTTTCAAATTTAAAAAAAACAATGACAGTTAGGTACCTGAGCGAGTACACGCTACTTCGCAAATCGATTCTGATCGACCATTACCGATTTCGCTATACTATAAGTTCTTCATGTTGACTCATGACTGCTGTTTCAGAAGGGCCTATCCAAAAATGTGACTGATGAACGAAATATTTTGTATCAGTAAAACGACTTGTTAGATTGAAATGGTGTCTTCAGCAAAGTTGTAGGTAATAAAATTGCGATTCTAAAAAAACATATACACTGTAAGAATGTTTTTCTTCTGGGCCAAATATTCCAAATTGTCACAAAATTTAAAATATCTTAAAAAGTGCCTTTTTTTTTAAATCTATTTTTTTACACACTGAAGACGACAATATTTATTACTATCTGTCAAAATTTGGTGATGGTAAAATGATAAACCAGAAAGTTATAGATGTTTGAATATTTTGTCATTTTCACTCAGAATTTTTTTACGTTTTTTTCTGTTATTGTTATAAATTATCGCTAAAAGCATGATACAATTCCAACGCACTGTTTTTGTAACATAATCAATCATTTTGATACTGGCCCTATTGAAATCTAATATGCGTAACTCAGCGACGATTCCTGCTATCAGACGGTTTCAAAAGTAAGACGCGTAGAGAGAGCTAGTTTCTCTACATGCAGACGACATGACGTACTGCTTCGAACACTTTTCACCATCGAAAGGTCGAATACATTTAAATTTGTACGTAGTGTTATTCATGTTATTTGCTGGACCTTAACACCAACAGTTATTTCACCTAACCACTTATATATTCACTTCAAAACTGGTTTATGTATAGTTATTGCTACTGCTAAGATGCCAATAATCAAAAAGTAATAAAGTTACGCGCATGTATTTTGCAGGGGAACATACAAGCAAGAGCCGCGTTGCATGTGTAAGCGAGACATTATCTGCTGTGTTTGTATTGATGCTGCGTGTGTTGTAAATCGACATGAGATGAGGATAATTTTTCATTTACCTTTTCAAGTAGTGAGTAAAAGTTTTGCAAGTAGTTGTAACGGTTATTATTAGATACTCGTAATCTTGCAACATGTGCAAATTAAATGACAGAAAGGGTTGTTACTCAACAGAAGAAGAATTTTATTATTTGTAAGGTAATCAATTTGTTACACGAAGAAAAATATTTTTCAATTACTCTCCAAGTAATAAGTTAAAGTTCATTAAGCAGACAATGTGTGCAGTAGAAAAAAGCGAAAAATAAGCGAACTGGAAACATGATACAGATTTGGAAAAATATACCGCATCCCGACGGGACTTGAACCTGCAATCTCCGGGATTGCGGATTTGAAGGTTCAAGTTGGGAGATTGCGGGTTCAAGTCCCGTCAAAAAAATATGATAAAACTTCGATTTCGAATGATACCTCTGAAACAAAGAGTGAGTAGTTTATCGTACATCTGTCCCTTATTTTTATGTATAACACGTAATTGATATGTTAAACACATAAAAGATTCCTTGGTTAATGATGTGTAAATGTTTTGCAACAGTAAACAGTATATAAACATAATGAAAAGGAAATTAAATAAAAATAATAATAAAAACTAATTGTAATGGCGTTTAGGACACTTTTTCATCGTCTAGAAATTATTTGAATATACTTTTCAAGCCTTTTATCTCGAAATGGAAAATATTTTTGGAAAATTATCATTTTATGCTTCTGTACAAAAAATGCCGTTTGAGACATTTTTGCGATTACGTATTCGACATTCGCCAAAGATGCAAATAGTAGCTTTCATTAGTACTAAACATTTTTAGTGTCACACCAATTGAAAAAAAAATACTAGAGTGGATGTTTTGACTTTTCGCTTTTGTCGCTTTTTTTATTGATCATGGTTCATTTGATGTAGGTTTGTGTTAAAATCGCTTAAAAACTGAGTTTATCGTAAAGCATTTTATGGAATTACAACCGGTTAGGCGTCTAGGCCAGTGCACAGTGGTTTAAAACGTGAAAAACGGGATCGCTAACCTTTTGAGTATGCACATCGTACATGCCATTTAAATGCTATAAAGAATCCGACAAAGTTTTTGTAGATCTCAAAGGGCAACTTTTGACGTAAATAAATTATTGTTTGTTTCTCTCCCCGTAGTACTAGCCGGGATGGTAACCAACCCGTGGTGGGGCATAGACCGTATGCTTATATGGAAAGGGGAGGAGGGCGGACCTTCTAGGAGGAAATCCCAACCTTTCTGAGCGTCTTTTTCCCAGGTTAGGGGTGGCTCAACAACAGCGTCTGACCCGGAGCGAACGGCTGAATCAAGAAACATGTTGTCTCGAACGCTACAATCTTAGTTGTTGTTCAGTTGTAGGCAGCCTACCAAAAAGCAACCTAGCTAAACAGTTACACTTCTAATAAAGGCTTATGGGCTTGAGGCTTAATAAACGCGTAGCTGAGTGAAAGCGAAGCTGAGTGAAAGCGAGGCTGACCGAATAATGTTACGAACTTTGAAACCTTTCCTTCAAGATATTGGTTTTCAGGTAATTTATGTAGAAAAAACCGCAATGTATTATTTAAACGATCAATGTGAAGTTTCGCGTACAAATGATAAATTTATTCACGTTTTGAAGATTGAGGACAGGCATCGGAAGAGTAGTGCGACACTATACTGACGACTAGGTTCTCTGTTTTACTATTGTCGTTTTCGTTTTCGCGGTGTAGCTACAATCAGACTACACTTTTGACACCATAACTGTTTTATTTCACTTTCCGGACTACACTTTTTATGTCTCTGACTACTCTTTTTCTGTCCCGGTTTACTGTAGGGAATTACCAACGCATTCACAAGTATGTGTCAAAATTGGTTTGTTTTGGTTCTCGTTCCACGTGGTAAAGTGTCAGGTAATTTTTTTTTCAGGACAATTGCGAGATGGACATACGAAATGGAAACGAGACAAAATGACGATGGTGATAATGACCAAAACAAAACAAATTGACAGCTATCCCTATTATTACGCATACCAATGCAACTACACTGAAAATGTTTTATTTGAAGCTGCAAAGTGTAGTCCGGAAAAGTGTAGCTACACCGCGAAAACGAATTCTACATATAGCAGCCTCATGAATAAGCTTTTCATGAGAACTCACATACAGTTAGAGTTTACACAGGCAACGAAGCTGTTGCACACGACAAGTCATTCCTGCGCATGTATTTTATTCGTTCGGACTTGACAGCCTAGTTTGTTTATTTTGTTGATGTCCTGTTGATTTGGCCTGCGCTGTTGACAGCCTACTGATTGGCTGCGGCTGTCATCGATGAGATTCTTGTTTCTCTTTCATCTTAGGACGATGTTATGATGAATACGAAGCAAATTGTTTCATATATTTTCCCTTCGATGATATTTTTCTCCACGCCAGAAAAACGTGTTTTGCACCGCCTCGCTTCCACTATAGCATCGGCCTTACTCTCGAGAATCATAATCACCTGTCAGCCCGCTCGAATTTGCCGCACTGTGAGTGTGTATCGAATATATGGGGAAAAGTTGTGCAATACAATGAGTGTCAAATTAATTTGAAACTTGCTGTCACGGAAAGACAGTACTTTTCAGAAGCTTGGTTTAGGACGAAGATAAAGATACTGATTTTATCAATTTTGTTTTACCTCTATTTCATAATTTAGACATTTATATTGTTTCCAGATTTATTTTCCGATTCTAAATTATAAATTCATGCGGTGAATGATCATAGAAAGAAACGGTCATGCCTAAGCAAGCACTACAGTGTTGTTTCTCATAAGCATCGAGTAAACTTGATGTTCCGCAGTTCGCGTTTAGTTTCAGTAAACGACACGTGTACTTCTTTGGGACTGCGTTGGTATTTTTTTTTGAATTCATGTTTTCAGCCACGGAATCAACAACAGTTTATTTATTTTGTTTCAATTTTTGCATATTTCATATCAAAAACTAAATTTTCCAGCTGTACAAGAATGTCAATCAAAATCTTTTTTAAACGTTCGAATGCTTTCGGCTGCGAGTAGGACATTTTGATTATTGTTGATAAGTCTCAGTGATTCCTAATTTTTTGAACTAATAAGAATAAATGCCGATTTAACACTGTTTAATATTGAAAACATTACCCGTATTTTCCGTTATACCCTTTTATGATTACTAAGGTTCTGAATAACGTGTGTTTGGTATCTTCAGTTGCGAAGGTTAAGGGTAAAGATTGATTTATGGGTCATTCCATACGAAGTGACCACGAAAAGCACAAACTTGGACACGACCATCACAGATTTTGCTCAAAGTTGGGAGAATTATTCATCTACTGTCACTTTGGAAAAATCCCAAATTTGGTGTCGATTGGAATACCCCCCGCTCTGTGGGACCCTCCTGTTTATTGCAAAGTCACGCATTTTTTGTTCAAATTCTCTTTTTTCTTTTTCTTACAATTCATAGACGTAAGATGTCCAAAAAATACTGATAGATGATTTTTGAAGAAAATAGACCAAGGAATCCAGAAAAAAATATAAGTTTTGACCGGAAGTGTTGCCAGATAAATTATTTTTGTATTATCCTTGGAAAATTTCACATAAGAAACAACTATCATCCCGAGGTAATATGAGCCAATCTCGAGATATAACATTTTTACGAAAAAAGCTGTAAACTTCGTAATTAATTTTTTTTACAATTTATAGACGTAAAACACCCGAAAAATAGTGATAGATGAATTTTGAAGGAAATAAACCAAGGAATCCAGAAAAAATATTGTTTTTGACCGGAAGTGTTGCCAGATAGATTATTTTTGTATTCTAAAACTAAATTTACATTTTTCGGCAAATGCAGCCATTTTGATTTTAAATTTGATGATTTCACCGTGTTGCTTGGAAAATTCTACATAGGAAACAACTATCATTCCGAGGTAATATGAGCCAATCTCGAGATATGGCATTTTTACGAAAATAGTTCTGAATTTCGTAATTAATTTTTCGTAAAAATGTTATATCTCAAGATTGGCTCATATTACCACGGGGTGGTAAGTGCTTCTTACGTAAAATTTTCCGAGAAATACGATGAAACAATCAAATTTAAAATAAAATTAGCTGCATTGGCCGAAAAATGCAAATTTAGTTTTGAAATACAAAAATAATCTATCTGGCAACACTTCCGGTCAAAAACAATATTTTTTCTGGATTTCTTGGTTTATTTTCTTCAAAATTCACCTGACACTATTTCTCGGGTGTCTTACGTCTATAAATTGTAAAATAAAATAATTACGAAGTTTACAACTTTTTTCGTAAAAATGTTATATCTCGAGATTAGCTCATATTACCTCGGGATGATAGTTGTTTCTTATGTGAAATTTTCCAAGGAACACGATGAAATTATCAAATTTAAAATCAAAATGGCTGCATTTGCCGAAAAATGTAAATTTAGATTTCAAATACAAAAATAATTTATCTGGCAACACTTCCGGTCAAAACTTATATATTTTCTGGATTCCTTGGTTTATTTTCTTCAAAAATCATCTATCAGTATTGTTCGGACATCTTACGTCTATGAATTCTAAGAAAAAGAAAAAAGAGGTTTTGAACAAAATATGCGTGACTTTGCAATGAACAGGGGGGTCTCACAGAGCGGGGGGTATTCCAATCGATACCAAAATTGGGATTTTTCCAAAGAGACAGTAGATGAATAATCCCTCCAACTTTGAGCAAAATCTGTGATGGTCGTGTCCAAGTGGTATGTACACTTCGTATGGAATGACCCTTATAACAATTTTGTTTTACTTGTAAAACATAATCGTCAACTTCCACATAACTTCAAGCGGTGAATGATTGTAGAACAGAACTTTCACGTTTGGGTAAACGATGCAAGGTAGTTTCTCATAAGCACAAAATAAATTTGCTGTTTCAAGCGCAACGAGCATTGGACTTCTATATACGATGCTATTTTGTAAAACAACATTCATAAATTGTATCCATTAAATGTTTTTATGAATAAATAGAGAAGTATAAAAGCCTGCTTCCGGTTTTTCAAAATACTTAGTTCTAACATACAACAAGAAAATTGATCGTCGTATTGCTGGTGATGAAGTCTTAGGTCGAATTCTCTATGAATGGGTTTTTTCTTATTCCTACCAGGTAGTAGCTCCCAAATCTCCATGTTTCAGTCTTAAAAGAAAAAACGCCTCTCGGAACTTCCAGTAACACAAAGAAACAATCGAACCCCACAGAGCGAGAAGCTCTTAATGACAAAAGTTTATCTTCCATCGATAACTATAAGAATAATCGCCTTCAGAACAAGTGTACTCTGTCAAAACTTACATCAGCTTCAAACTTGGACAAAAGCAACCAGTTCACGCCCCCTTAATCACACATGTGCTCAAAATACTCGCAATTATGTTGGCAATTAGGCGGAAAAACATTAAATCAGAACACCACTACCCCTATCAATCAAATGGAGCCGGAAAGCAGTGTCAGCGGTCAGGTCAAGCTGGAAACAGTGCCAAGCGGCCAGGCCAAGCCAGCGAGGGTACGAGGCGAAACAGCAAATATAAAACACTTCAACTTCCCACGCGCAGTAAGTTTGTGCTAAACTAGGAGGTGAGCCCCGGAGAAAACTTTCGCGCAGAGTAAATAAATGAATAAATCTTCTAATTTTATTTGAGCACTAAAGCCAGTCTTACTCTACACTGCACTGCTGCACGGTGTGAGGGGCAATTCGAAAGTCCTACGATGCAACAGCGATTGCTAGTAACAAACGATTTCGTCGTTCGGAAGGGCAATTCTCCCACACACGCACATAAACAGTAAACTGCATTCTGCTGCTACGGGCTGGAGTAGGCATGAGTCATTATTTTGATCGTTTACAGTTAACAGTCATATCTAAAATAGGATTTTTAATGGCAATCATTGAAATGTAGGTCTATCCAATCAGGAAACAATTCCTCAGCGATGCCGTGTTTAATGAATCATCTCAAGCGAACCAACTGCATTACCCAGCGTTGTTTTTATCTTCCTACAGTAAAAAGTTAAGTAAAACAAATCGAATGCGGAATCGATTCGTCAATCGGCGAAGAAGTGGACTGACCTTCCAACAGCCGAGAGACCTCCGCTTATTCTCTCCGTGATAAATATTCAGTAATCTGCGTGTGATCCAACTTCATTTCCTTCCGTCACTGCCTATCTTTTGTCCTTCTTTCACGCGGTAATTATGAATTGATCCAGCCTACAAAACAGACAACAGTCAAGTCTCGATCGATCAACAAAAGTGGAGGTAAAATTTCATTATCATTACACCACTCGCCTCCTTCTTCTACTTCGCCTCCTCAGGGTGCGTGGGAGGGGTCGTTTCGGTTTGGAGTTTTGTAACTGGAACTCTCGAACCCAAACGAAAGTTAGCCTGGTGTTGGTGTGTGAGCCGGCAGTTAGCACGAAAACCGTGTATTACCACTGTTGCGTCGACCGGCCGACGGCCGTCCTCTTCAGGCAACAGCGAGAAAGACCCCGGCAAAATCGAGCCGGCTGTGTAATCTGATTTGATATGATTTGATTTGATTTCAGAATTAAATCATTTCCGTGTCGAAACTTTTCCACCGGTCGGTGAGCCAACCGAGCTGTCTGTCCGTCGGACAGGTGGCGCAAAACGACGCTGCAATACGGCACCGCTTGTCCCTCTCTGCTGCTAAGTGGGGTGGTCACGAAGTCTATGACCACGATCTAGAATTGTAATTGGTTCGCACCTGGTTGAATCGTGATACTAACCTATAGAAGATTTTTTAGCAGTTTGAAAAAATGAACTATATTCAAGAAATTAAATGATCTTAACAAGACGATTTATCTGTAGACTCCGTCAACAACCACCCCAACAAAAGCACCGTGGAGTGCTGTGAAAAGGGCTCTCGACACATGCAAGTGAAAATTAAACAGTACATTCTATCAACAAGACGAGCTGAACGGTTTGTAACGCACCGAATGCCACCGAACACCGGAGCGGATCCTGAAAACTTTCTCAATAAAACAACTGACGGAGGCATGCTCGAAGGAAGGAGAAAACATGCACACGGTCGTATAGGGATATATTATGTCCGCAGGACAGGTCGCTTCAATGCTATCACGGTCCACAGCTGCGTCGTCCAGAATATCGCCTTCCAATCACAACAAAGATCGCTCAAAAGTGACGACGACGTCGTTGTCGAGAAACAACACAGCACACGGATGTAGATTTGTCTGCAAAACCCCCCTTCTCTCGCTCTCGATTTCGCACAAAAGTATATCGTTTTCCACCTTCCGCCGCGCTCCATGGTTCCCAAGTAGTAATTCCATCCGCACGCTTTCTGGTCTGGTGATTGCCTCCGTCGGATTTGTTGCTGTTGTTTGTTGTGTTTTTTTTTTTGAACCCCAGCAGTGAGTGGCACAATGCCCGCGTGTTGGCTGCTGGCTAGTGCGTCAATGATAATGGCCCCACCAGCTTGAACCTTTGCCATGTGCCAATGCTTTCGGGTCGGTCATCCGGCTGGCAGCACCAGTGTCGCGTTATCCATTCTGACTGGATCTAATTTTTTCCTCTGTTGTTACACTGCGCCGTAAAGAAATGCAAAGAGGTCGCGGGGTGACGATAAATAATATTAGCTTCCTGGACGGTGTGGTGTGTGCGTCTCTGTGTGTGTGTGAGGGAAGTACGGAAGCGGTTCCAGCGACGGGTGTGTGCGTGTAAGAGCATTGGTGTGCGTTGGTATATTGAGCCGGAGTTTGTCGGCTGAATAGACGCTTCGACTAATGGCTTAGCGAATTCGTGCTGATCGAATTGTTGTACAGTAGAAGACGGGAAACAATTGGGAGGGGACCAGGCCAAGAAGGGGTCAAACTGTACCGTCAAAGCTGAAGTGCGTGTCGGTGTTTTCAGTCAGTCAGTCAGTCGATGCTTGTACCTACAGCGTATTTTCGCCGTACAGGGGAGAAAGTGAAATGAGAATCAATACTGGCGTTGTTGTTGATTCTTGTTATTGATTATACAATCGAGCATTTTTTTCAGGTGCAATGTTTTCCTAGCCGTTGGCTCCTATATTGTGTAAAGTGGTGTTGTCTGGATTCGATCGAATTCGTTTATATCTCCACCACACATAGCTGGAAGCATACGATATAAATTTGTACTTAATCGTCAGTCATTTAATGCGCAAAAAAATAAATAGCTTGCTTAATGCTTAATGCGTGTTACTGAATATTGAAATCATGCTTCGCGTGTGGTTCCAATTCACTCGGAATTCTGATACGGTTTTTTCTACGCTTATTCTGAAAGCGATTATTTTCGATGTCCAACAGTTTAAATCCGACAAACTCAATTCGGAATTTCTCTGTGCAATTCCAAGCGACGTAGGAAAACGATTGTAATCAACCATTTTGGACCTGCTGATAATTTGCACAGGCAGGGTGGCGACTCAATTTCCAAAATTAAATTCCCTGATATTCCCTGATTCTTCCTGATGTTCCAAATTTTTTTCCCTGACCATTCAAATTCATTTTAAACTGATTTAAGTTACGATTATCATAGGTTTTTTCACCTAAATCACTAAACTAAAACGGATCAGACTTAATCTGGTTCCTCCAAAATTCGCACCAGTAATTAAAACAGTTTGGCTTCGCTTTTGCTAACTTGAATCTTGAACAAAAAAAAAAAAATATATATATATATATATATATATATATATATATATATATATATATATATATATATATATATATATATTTTTTTTTTTTTTTTTTTTTTGAGAAACACGTCCAGTTTGATAAAATTGAAAATAAAAATTGCATTGGTCGACAAAAGCTCAAAAAGTACCCTAGAAATTATAGCTTTTTAAGCATTCCTATTCATTTGGGTGCTCCTGGTAAACGCAGAAGTGCGTCAAAAGGCCGCACGGTAATTACTCGCCGTTTTTACGTTTACTTACGGGAAAACTTTATGGAAGTCTTTGAAGACTTGAAGCATTTCTGAAACGTCTAGGGACACTAACTTTTTGTGGGGCAATTGACTATTTTGAGACACACCTATTTTGACAAGAAAATCAAACAGATTTGGAATTCTGGTTGGATCAGTTGAATAATTATTTTAGAAAATAGGAAATTAACAATTTCGCAATCAAATTTTTATTCTGAACCCTGTCGAATGCTTTTTCTGAGTATAGAAGAGCAGCTCCACGTGAATAACCTGCGAATTTATTAGCTCGTACCATCATAAATTGATTGGTCGACAACTTGAAACCTCAGCTGGATTCTTATCCGGCTTTAAAATTGGAGTATTTTTGGCACTTTTCCATAATTTGGCTAAATATTTATATTGAAACAATTTCTGAGAATTTCCTAAGAAGAACTTTAATTAAAATGTCACCAGGTGCTTTTGTATTTTTGAAAATTTTAATGATAGATTTAATTTCATTTCATTTAATTAAATCCAATTAAAAGAAATTTGATAACACCAACGTGTGATCATATTTCCAGTTCGCTCATTTTTCGCTTTCGCTACTCCACATACTGTCTGCCAAATGAACTTATGTGTTAACGGGTAACAGCCGTTGGTAAAAATAGAAATTTAGTTCGAAAGATCAACGTGTGACTTCGTCTTTAATTGGACTCACTATATTCCGAGTTATGAACACATTTAAACTAGTGAGCAAGTCTTTGAGTCTTCTGTCAATAGGTTGCAAGAAAGTAATCACCATTTTTGATTACTGGAATATGACAATGGCGATAGTGAAGCTTGCTTAGGCGATGTTAGAAGGTGTGTCAAAAGTTCTGAAGGACTTGTAAACGTGATGATGATGAAGTGCAAGAAACTGGAAAAAAAATCTTCTGTAGTAATTAGCATAAAATGCGCGCACTACTGAATGACTTGTTAGTACTTATTTGAATACTTTTCGAAAAATTTAAAGTAACTTTTTCTTGATATTTTAGTCACTGAAGTCACTACTGTTGCATTGTCTAACCGTTACGAGCCCTGTACAAGGTACATCATCAGTTCCTTGCAATTAATTCTCAGAAAATTTTACTGTACAACAAATTCTTCTACCAAGAACAAACACTTAGTTTGCTGAACCAAGTACATAGTTTCAGTCAATTAAAAAATAATCGATTTATTTGCATATTTTGAACTCATTTGGCATTGACTTTCGTTTTCGCGTCGGATAAAGCAAATTAAGTAACCTAATTTTTATTGAGTGTTGTTGTAGGGTTGCTGGTGAGCGTCCACATCGAATGCTCTGAAATAAATTCAATTCAGAACATACTTTGTAAAAAATCCTAAGCCTCTGAAATTTTCCCTGGTGACTTTTCAAATTCCCTGATATTCCCTGATTTCCCTAATCGAAAAATTAAATCCCAGATATTTCCTGATTCTTCCGGTTTTTCCCAGAAGTCGTCACCCTGTCAGGTATTTCTATAAATTACACTGGTCAACACAGGTTTTGTTTTAGAGCTCAACCGAAAAAAAAAACGAAAAATAATAGCGATAAGCAATTCAACTGTGTTTTAGTGCTCTAAATCCAGCTTAAAAGTGCGTCAAAAAAGCGCAGAGTAATTGCTTCTCGGGTTCGTCGCTTCTACGTTTTCTTACGAGAAAACTTAATTCAAGTTTCTGAAAGCTATACGCACTTCCTACTTGGCTTGGCTATTCCTACCTGTGTTGACAACTGGTCGACAAAAGCGAAAAAAAAAAAACAAATTTGCCCTCGAGCTCAAACTAGAAAAAATTAAAGGTTTTAGCTTCTCAACCGTTCCTGTCAATTTTGGGGCTCCTAGCTAAAGCAGGTATTAGACGTCGCAAATATTTGCTATTGTTCAATACAGATTTTATGTTGTGCAAATAAAAATCGTACCAAAAATAGCAAATATTTGCGTTGTCTAATACCTGCTTAAGTCGCAGGTGGCTAAAGTTTGTAGAGACTCAAATGAAATTCTCCCGTAAGCGAACGTAGAAGCGACTTACCAGACGAGCAATTACTTTGCGGCCTTTCGACGCACTTCTGAGCAGGCTAGAGACACCAACACTCACAGGCACGGTTAAAAATTGTAATCCTTAATTTTTTTCTGCATTAACGCTAGGGCGATACTAGTGTTGAGGGATGTAATCACGTCAAATTTTCAAAAGAATATTCCCAAAAGTATGCACTTTCAAAATAATCTTTTTTCCACTTGAACATTGTTAGTTCCACTTAAAATAAGGTTCATGTTTCGCACATTCGTTTTAAACACGGAATAAAATCGTCTTGTGAAACGGGGAAAATGACTTAACTTGAAAATTAGGCGGAGCCACTTATAACATGATGCGTATCGATATGTGAGACGTAAGACGATATCTAAAGTAAGATGTGGTCCTAGCAATCATAAACAGGCCAATGAAGCCTATATTGAAAAATATGTCACACGCTATATTTGATGCAAAAATGTAAATGTCCCCTACTACAGGTTCCTCTGAGGACTTCCGGATGAAAAATAGCCATTTCTCAATGAGTTCTTGGCCGATTCCGGATCTTGATGAACCATTCGCTTCAGAAATTGTTCTGTCATCTATGCCAATGATGCAAATACCTATTTTTATCAGATACCATTACCATTACCAAATCCATCCAAAAATTAACAGGTTTAACATGCCTACCGGAATTCAGGAATATCTCCCACATCCGGTGACCTAGACCATATTTGTAGACAGTAAATGAGTTCAATGGTGTTCGAATCATTAAAATCGAGTAATATTTGGCAAAGCTACAGCATTTCAAATTTCATCAAAATATTGCCTATCCTACTTATTTTGATTATCCCCTGTATATCACAAAGCGCTAAATTCAAATTTGAAATTCAATTGAAAATTCATCAAAAGACTTAATGGTAGCTGTTACTCATCAAATGGGTTAAAAAATTTACTCAATAAAAAGTCGTGCAACTCTGTCAAAAATGGGGAAATTTCTCTCATTAATAGGTAATTTAAATTTCACGTGTACAGTAAGGTCGCTTTTTACGCGGTATTTTTACGTGGATTCCGGAATTTGCGCGTATTTTTACGCAGATTCCTTTTTTTACGCAATTTTGTACGCGGATTTCGGAATTAACGCGGCTTTCTTTTATAAGGTTCCCTTTTACGCGGTACGTATCCCCCGTGTATTCGACTCCAACTGTAAACAACACACTGTCGTAGATAACAGGCCTGGCAATCTGAAAGCAGCCGTAGCAGCCCACTTGCTTTCAAATGGAACAGATAGTTTGACGTCACAGACGCTGTTGTACGAGTGCTACGATTTGAAATTCGTTATTACTGTACGCTATATACGACGGATTTTGTTAAAAACCTATTGAATCGTATGAATAAATAAATTTTCATAATAATTTTGAAGTCTCAAATTGAACATATTAATGGCAAAAAAGGTTTCCGTTTTTGGCACAGTTCCAGTTTTGGCAACCTAAATTTAAAATTTTGTTGCCAAAAACGGAAACTTACTGTATTTTCAAAGACAGAGAAACTCTTTTTTCTACAAACTAATTTTCGGGGTATTCGGAGCTGGGGAAGGATCTTATGATAGTTTGAGACCCCTCCCTCCTTTGGAAGGGAAGGCTACTATACACATGAAACACGAATTTCTGCATAACTCGAGAACGAATCAAATAAATGGAATCGAATTTGATACGCGGAAATTTTACGAAGCAAGAAATATTTCTATGGTAGTTTGATACCCTTCCCTGCTCTAGAAGGGAGGGCTCCCATACAAACGAAACACAATTTTTTGCATCACTCGGAAACTAATCTAATAAATGGAACCAAATTTGACATGTGGCTGTTTTTGGAGACAGGATATGTTTCTATGATGATATGTCACCCCTCCCAACTTTGGAAGAAGGGGGGTCTATACAAATTTCTGCAAAACTTAAGAACTAATCGAGCAAATGGAACCGAATTTGGCATGTGGAGGTTTTTGAGAGCTAGAAATCCTCCCTACTCATGGAATATATTCTATATTTCCAACCCAACTTCTGAAGACGTCAAATAGTTGATATTTAGTAAGGAGTTATTATAAAATTCACTTTTCTAGTACAGGCAGTAGAATAGATCAACAAGTTTGACTACGCATATCGAGATATCGAAAAATTAAGCTTCGTAAAAAAAAGTTTGTTTAATAGGATTCTTAAATGTGATAGAAATTCGGTGTCTCCTGGAAAAGTTTATGAAATTACATTCAAAATATGCTGGTCAAATGCACAACAAATCATTGAAGGTTAAAAAAACTCTATACCTGGTGAAACTTGTGCTGGCACGCATCCTATATATCAAGTCTAAAATTCTACACATTAAATCACTTTTTATGCAGTGCTCAGCTGTTGTCCTAGTGCCGGAAGATTAATGCCCAGTGAAATACCAATCCATATATTACGGAACTTACTCCGCACTACGCGCTCTTTTGCCGGGCTCGGGAGAATAAACGACCGACAGTCTGCGAAAGTTTTTCGAATCAAGCAAGAAAAGTTAGCTCAGAACCGTTGTTGCGGATTGCCATTAGACCTCACTCAGTCGATTGCTGCTGGCTGGCTGATGACCTCGAACGGTCAACAGTGTGAAATGGCACGAATTTCCTTGGGGGCTTAATCTCACAGATAGCCCTAGCCCGAAAGTTCAAGGAACCAAAAAGGTGATGAGAACGAGAACAGAAACAGAGCGGCAGCAGCTGGCTCTAGTAACGCGATAACGAGGAAAGACAGAAAATAACCGACGCGAACTCCCGCATGGCTTAAACTCCTCCGATTCTGGTTTCGATGGCCATGCTGCTGATGATGATGAGGGTGATGACGATGATCGCGTATGCTGCGGTATCAGCAGCACAAATCGTTAGTCAGCTCCGGTTCGCGATGTTCTGCTGATGGCGGTGACGTTCCACTTTACCTGCTGCACAACACACGCCTGAATGCCGGACCGATTTCAATCACTGCGCTCGCTTCCTTTCTTCGTGTGCTTTGAGCGCTCCACACTGAAAGAGGAGGCAGTGACATACAACGGCGACGCCGACGACGGTGGCAGCGGCAGTTGTTACTTTAAATTCACGTTCATTGATTACTCCGGGACCGGATGTAAGTATTTCTTATATGTTTTGTTTTGACTTCTTGCGGCTGTGACTTCTCCCCTGTGTGTTTCAGCTGCCATTGTTGAATTTTCCACGGTCTTTGCGCCTAGAGGTGTGCGTCTGCGATGGGATTTTACTTGAACGGCAGTTGCACAAGTATCTTTTCGAAGTTTGCTATTTTAGTTGACTTTAGAACAAAATTAGTCTCCTATGGTATTATACGAAAGATGGGAGGTTTAATAAACAAAGTAAACTTAGTGGTTACCTCATAGTTTTGAGTTCACCCCAGGCTAATGACTTGAGACGAGCTTTCTATCGTTGTTGCTACGAGCAAACACTAGAGCGTACGATGATCGAATCTGATTTTCATTTTGGTTTTGCGTCTTCCCAGAAGACAACAACGAAACGCAACGATAAATTTGTGTAACTTAAACCAAATAAATTTCGGCCCCGATTTCGGAGACAGACAGAATCGAAGCAAAAATAAACGTGCTTCGAAACGCATGAGATTTATCTCTTCCTTCCCTTATAAGCAACTTAGGGGCTCACTCTTGTATAATCTCAGGTTTTTCCCGCTTGGTGGTGTGCCCCACTCGAGGATGCGAACGACGGTCGAGACCGCGGTTTACAATGCGCCTTTTTTTGAAGAAGGGTGGTGGGGAAAAATCAACCGGAACGCGAGATGATATAGAAGTGGCTGTCGTGGTTTTATTTTCGCTTCCTTTACGTTTGATAGGCAGAACAGACGAAATCGCTGCTATCGGCGCGAATATGTAGGGTACAACATACACATACGCACTCGAAAACAAAACGGTGTGTAGGAACGAAACAAGCTTCCGTCTTCTACCTTTCCGGGAAGCAGAAGGCTTGAGTAGATCAGATCTGGTTCCCAGGGTCCAAACAGAGTTACGACGGGTGTTTTTTTTCGCGGTGGCGATGATACACAATTGTGTGGAATTGTATGCGAAAAAAATGCTTCTGATGTTTTACTGCATGAAATCGGCATTTTATACTCTGCTCGTTTCAACAAACTTTCTGTTATTAAATTTTGGTTTTTTATCGATATGTTACTTTTAGTACTTGATTTTTATTGCCCCTACTGCGACAAGTATTAATATCTTTTGTGAACAATGCGTTCGAACGATTTGCTTGACGCACTTATTTCTGCATATTTACAAAGATGACTAGAACAAGATACCTGACTCTTGCAAAATTCATCGGACATGATTGTCGCTACGCGTGAGCAAAAGTCGAACTAATTTATACACTGTCAATTTGATGTAGACTTGACACTGTCAATTTGATGTAGAAAGACACTCGAGAATTATAAACGCGACTCCCATGTTACCTAGCTTGCGACATATTAAAATAAAGTTTTGGTAGAACGAGACCTGAAAATAAATATAACCCCTCAATATAAACCCCACTCTACGAGCTGACCAAACTGCTACACCTTTTTCATATACAATCTTGAACAGCTCAACGATCGATGACGGACCATGCACGGTAAATCGGTTTTGCTCATAGTGTCAATTTTATGAGAAGTTAAGTCATCAGATGGCAGCACCAACCATCGGAAAGTGGTCGTGTTCAAAATGTATGAAAAATCTGGAAGTTAGGTATCTTGTTCTAGTTATCTTTGATATTTAGCAATGTCTCTCATTGTTAAGTATCTTGTTAGGTTTTTGAAGTAGAATACTTCTCTCAGGAAGTTCGGCTACATAGGGATGTGAAATGAAAATCTAAAACCGAAAAAAGTGAAAAATATGTCCAATTTCAAATGCTAATAAATCAGTTAGTATTCGATGGATTTCCTTCGTTCTTGCAGCACTAGATTGGAAAATCTTCTAAGATTCTTTCCGAATGCAGATAATTGTAATTTAATCGTTCAAACTATTGTACTATTGCAAATCGTCAAGCCTTGTCAAAACGAAAAATTCGGCCTCTGATTGGTCGTTATAGGATTGCTTCCTAAGCACGGTCAACAGAACCATAGACCTTGCCATTTGAAATGTGCAATTTGGTCTATATAAGAGCCTGTTTGACTCGAAGACGCTCATTATAACTCTAGACTGCAACAGGAGCAGTCCTCCCTTAGCAGCAGCAGTGGATACAGCAGCAGTAGCAGTGCACCGGATAACGGCCACAGCTGTGGTATGGCAACGGATAGCGGAGCGCGGCTCAACATCGATAGCAGGACCAGGTGATGCAGGGCAGCGGATACCAATGGCAACGGAAGCGTCCACTACTGTGGCAACGGGGATAGCGCAGCGGTTGACGTTCTTACGTTGGCACAAACCAATGAATATTGCGGTTGACGTTGGTCTCAGCATCTATATAAGCAGGGTCAGCTGATGCAGTGTGGCTTTTTAGTGAAATGCTGTCTCTGAGCGATAGCAGGCACACTAGCAAATGCATCCAACGGAAAGAACGTTCTGGAAAGCTTTTCAGTGTTTATTTTCCCCCAAGGAATACTTTATTTGCACTGCCAGTGATAACGCAAAGATGTGATTGGCATCTTATCAACAACAAATTGTCCTTTTCAGGATGAAATAAAAACCTAATTGAAGGGTTAATAGTTTCTCTTAAATCAATTTACACTTTCAAGAAATTTGGAACAGATATATATTTGGCTTTATCTCCGTGTCTCAGAACGTACTGAATTATCTTTTCCTTCAGACATGAGCACAACACCCGAAAAGCTTTCATTATCAGCATAAAAATTAATTTTTCGCATAATCAAAATTCAAAAATTATCAAGTCTAAATCATAACAAGCAACTATATTATTGAGAATGGTCAATCCTTGTTGAAGCGCGAAATTTGACTGATCTGATTAGTCGTTAATATGACTGCTTCCCAAGCACGGTCGACAGAATCATAGACCTTGCCATTTTGAATTTGCTATTTGTCTGTATAAGAGTAAGGATGGGAATTATGGCTCGATAGTTTTCGATGATTTCCTACTACTATCGATAGGTTTTTCATCCCTATATAAGAGCCTGTTTCAGTCGAAGCCGCTCATGATAGTTCTAGACAGCGACAACAGCAGTTTTCCCTTAGCAGTAGTAGTAGCAGTGCAGTGGATACCAGGCGGATAGCGGCCACAGCTGTGGCATAGCAATGGATAGTGCACTAGTTGCTGCGGATCTCAGCATCCTGATGCACCTGATGCAGGGACAGCGGATACCAATAGCAGCGAATAGCGTCCAAAACATTGGCATGGCTACGGATAGCGTAGCAGTTGCAACGGGTTTAGCATCGATAGCAGCTGATGCAGTGAGGCACTTGCAGTGAGTGTGATAGCGGGCACTAGTAAATGCATTCAATGAAAAGTTGACTCATTTTGACAACACATGAGCCGTCTAGTTTTGAGTGTTAAATCAGCTTTTTACTGTTTTTTTTTATCATAAGGAATACTTTATTCTCACTGTCAGTGATAAAGCCAAGATGTGATCGGTATCTTATCCGATATTGAATTGAACAACAAATTAAAAAATGACTGACACGCAAGCAGCCGGGTTTTCTTTCTTGTAAAAGTATTCTACTTCATCCTTGCGGTCGTGGCTTTGCTCACAACCCTCCTGTGATTTTTTTGTTAGGGAATTAGAATTACGTTGTCCATTGACGTGAACTTTTGTAATAGTCTTGTTAGGTTGGTCCTTGCCCAGAGCTAGGAATTTTTCTTATTTTCTTTTTCGATTTTATCATAAACTATCTCGCAAGTTACTTGTAAGCATAACAACATCGAAGAAATGTTCGAAAGCTCAAGTAAAATGTTTTCACAATTACAAAGAATTACTGAGATTAGAACCCACAGCCACTCGGATTTTAGATTCTCATATTCACTTTATCCCACTTTTCGATTTCAGACTTTTCAATTCCAGATTTTAGTTCCGGATAAATGTTCTTTTTTGGTTTATGTTTTTCTTGTTTCGCGTACAACTTGATTGATTTTTTTTTTGATTCTGGCTTTCAGTCATAAAACATATTTTTTGTTTTGAACTCTTGTGTCTGTGTTAGTTCTTTCTAACTTCTAACCTCCAAATTTTTATTTACCTCATTCGAAATATTCGAAATTTTAATAATAATATTATTATAACATTTGTTTTCGTATTTCAGTTTTACGAAATAATTTTTTAGAATTTATATAAGCAGTCGTCTTATATAACTTAACCTTTACCTAGATATTTACCTAGATATTTACCTAGATATATAACGAAACTTTTACCTAGATATAACGTAACTTTTTAAGATGTAACGTGTGAGGAAAAAAATCCGAACAACTTTTAAATTGGTCTACGATTTCAAGGTGCTGCACAAATCGAAAAACCCTTTTCCACAAAATGAAGATCCACTTTTATATAACTGGTAACACGACTAGTCGATTCTGTCAAGTGACGCTTAGTTGGGAAAAGGCGTGGTCGAAAGAAGATCGTCGTAAATTGATTTGCAATTTTTGTGAGCGAAATGAAGAAAAATCTATAAGTGAAGTGTTCCACTATTCACAAGATCTTGGATATAGAAAAAAACATTTATATACGTTATTGAAGAACTCTTCGAGAATGGAAATACCTTCAAAAAGAATCTGGTACCGAACGAAAATGCACTTTGCAAGAGAGCAAAGTTCGAGCGAAATTAAGGGTGGAAACGCCTGGTCGGTCGGCGTAATCATATCGTGAGCTGGGCAATAAATATCCGATTGATTAAAAAACGATGAACTAGTAGCTGCATAAAATGGGTTTAAAACTATAAATATAAGCACTATAAAAATGACAAAGTAGTGTTTTGGTCAGACCTTGCATTGTCAAACTATGCTAATGCAACTTTAGCGGATTTGCGGCAAGGCAATATCGGATTTATTCCGAAAGAAAACAATCCTCAAAATGTGCCACTGCTGCAGTCTATTGAAATTTTCCGAGCAAATTTGAAGTTGTCCTAAATGGGCATAAGAATGGTTTAAAAATACTGATAGATGATGGGAAATAGGTTTTCATGCGTCTCTGGGTAACCATTAACATTTTTGCATAAATTAAAACAAATTTTTTTTTGCTTCGATATAACGTAACAAAAATACAAATAAAGTTGCCTTATATCGACTCGAGGTATGACTGTATACTAATTGACTCAGCCCGAAAAACTGAGCAATGTTTGTTGTGTGTGATGATATAACAAAGATATTTTTCACCAGCGGAATAATTCTGTTTTTTTTTTGCTTTTCAAAGTTTGCTTTGACAGTTTTTGGGATTCCTTCTTGAGTATTTTAATATTTTTCCTGATGTTTAGGCCTTATTTAAAACCATTTCATGTATACCCGTTTTTAGATCTCAAAGTTTTTTTACCCTAGATTTAAAACTTGATTGGAATTATGTATTTTACATCTTCTATTAATGAATGTCGTATCATTTTAGTTTTATTTTTTGACGTAGAATTTCGTCTTTTTCCAACATATATAGGAATACAAATTGAAAAATTGAGAACTTTGAGAGGGTCTCGGAAGTTGTTCACTTTCAAATGCTCGAAACTCAGTCAGCTTCCAACGAATTATCTTCATTCTTACAGCAATCAATTGAAAAATGAGCTCACGTCCACTAAAAATGTGAACAATTAATTTGTGAAGCACGTTCCACAGCAAACGGACCAACCGGCGGACCACAGCACTGTACAGTATTGTTGAACATGTCCGGACATGTTAGTGAATTAGTCCGGATCTGTCGCGAAGCGTTTGTTTCAACCAGTTGTATTGTTGAGTGTATTCCTTAACCTGTCGTAAAAAAATACTGAGATAAGACCTCTTTAACTATTATTTTTCTCATCATTAAACCGCTTTGGAACAACGTTGCAAACCGGAGTAAGTTTCGTTCGGTCAATCTTGATTAATCTAATGACTACGCGATACCTTTCGAAGAACCGCTTCTACCGAACTGCATTTGATTTCCTGAGGATATGCGGGATTGATAGTGGACATCTATATAGGTACAGGTCGGACTTGATTATGCGGAATTTTAGACTCGATTATCCGGAATTTTATTCTTTTGATATTCGTTTTTAATTTTTATTCTGAAATTTTACCTTGACTATCCTTTCATATTTATTGGCATATTTGTTACATAAATGGGAACAATTTCCGGCATGTTTGAGACATGTTCGACCTAAATAATCAATGTCAATTTTTTTCTTGCTTCTCGAGATATTACCCCTTTTCGCCTCAGAAATAATTTCTGCCCCTGCATCACACAAGTGAAATAACAAAAGGTAATATTTGTTTTAAGGTCGTTAATCGCAAATTTGAATAATTTTCCTATGATTCGATTATCCGAAAAACCCGATTATCCAGAATGATTTTTTTTTATTCCGCATAATCGAGTCTAAACTGTACTTAGATGCTTCGGGTTGTAGATGGTTCGTTTGTTTTTGTATTAAACGAGCTTCGCGCGTAACATCGTTCGGTTCAGTCGATTACCACGGAGACATGACAACACAACTCTTCCTTTCCGCCGCAGTCATAGAAATTTAGAAATAAACTCTGTCTCAGTCTGACCGTCAAATTGAAGACTGCTCACCCGTTGCTTTGATATAAGCGTGCCGCATCGAATAACTTTCGCGCGTGTCACTTGTATAGATTTGCGATGTTAGAAAGATACTAATATAAGTAATAAGTTAACGTCGCGCGTAGCATCGTAGCTCGGTTGCGTCACTTACCACGGTGACACAACCCTTCTTCTCCGTAGCAGTCGCGGAGATGCAGAGGTAAACACTTCCCTCCTTACAATCTCCTACTCCGCAGCTACGAAATGTGCGATCGTCAAGCTCAAGCTCAAGCGGAATAAATCGCTTTGGAGCAGTTATAAATGTGTTATATGTTATGCCAATTCTAAGCTTAATTTTGGACCTCCTTCCATTTCTCATACATTTTTTGGGATATGGGACTTTGGGACTGCCTAAAATTAAGTATTTTTATAACTTTGTTGAAGAATTCTTTGCCCAATCTGGGATCATTTTACTCTTGGCTTTAATTTGCACCGAAGAAAAGTTTTCCGTTGGCTTTAGGCGTTATATAATTTTTTTCATGTGTATCTATGAAGTACGATAGGGTAACTTTAAGCCTAGTTCCTTTCTTGATTTGAAACTGCGACTATTGGCTGTTTTATGACTTACTTTAATTCATTGTTGAATCTCTTTGGCAGTTTCAGGGCAGTTTTGATAGGAATTGCGTTTTTTAATATTCTTGGCCTAATTAGAAAAATTACTTCCTCAAGAGGGCGATAAAATTTTCAGCATAAATTTTCTGATTCGCCTTACATTCTCTGATATATAAAATTCATTTTCTGATGGTTTATAAGCACTTAACCTTTGGTCCGGTCGAAGTTTTCTTCAGTTGCACGGGTATGTTTCCCAACACAGACATCAAAAAGGTAGAATAAATTATTGTTGGTATACCTTAAATGCCAACAAAATAGCATCATATTTGAGCAAAAGCTTCACATCGATCGACGGTTCTGTGATAATTTCACCCGTTCGTGTCTTCCTGCTGGTCCACACACAGATGTTTATGTGACTTTCATAGCTTGTATTCACGGCATACGATTGGTGCATTTCTATGACAAACATAGACATAGATAGACAGACGAAGCGATTGCAAGCATACTTTCATTAACAAGCAATGCTAACCAATTAGAATGTAAGGTAAAGTTAAGTTGTAATTCAATTAAACTTACCACTTGTAGTCATATGTCAAACCTGCGCTTAGAAAGCTACCCTTAAATTTTTTATTCATAGAACGCTTCAATCATATATCATTTAATGTTGTATTAGCTTAGCTTTGATATAATTTTTATTTGGAATCTATTTATAATTCTTCGCTTGAGTTGAACAATACTTTTAAGCTATTTGGATACTAATCAATACAAACTTTAGTTTTTTTCTATTGGTTTTTAAAAGGTTTTTTTTTTCTATTTTAGGCCTACCGTGCTGGATCGAAACCCGTACAGTATCGAAATCCGTACACCTTGATGTTTTTCTTTAGTTTTAAGCATTACAAAAATGAAAACTCATATAAAAGTTACATGTACATGTCCGTTGAACTATTGGCTTGCTGTTAAATTGAACTATGCGCCAGTAGGCCATGAAATAAAAATATTAAAAATAAAAAATCAATCGTGTATCGGTTTCAGTTGTCATTTCGTCGCATCGTTAGTGATTTCACTAAGGAAACGTTCTTCAGATAAAAACGTTTTTCAAGTGGGATTTAAGTGTTTTACTCTGTGAATCTTTTTGAAATCGATTGAAAAGGTAAGTCTTTGTCATTTTCGAACTGTGTATTGTCTGGTAAATAGTGCAAATTGTATTTATTCATCAAAAACTGTGCCGTACGGATTTTGATCCTTGTTAATCGCTTGAATCTAAATCCGTACAGCGTGTGTATTATGCATATTTTGTTGAACTTTCATCCTTGTTTTCAGCATTTTATGGAAGAAAACAAGCATAAATATACGGCAAACAATTCCGAAAGAGCTGTGACAGAAGTGCGCGAGGGAAAGTCGTACCGGGAAGCTTCGAGAGGTTCCGGCGTTCTGGTGACTACGATAAAAGAGCCGTAACTTATGGCTTCGAATCTCAATCAGAAGGAGTTCCACCAACCTTCACTACTGGAGAGGAAGATTTGGATCATGAAGTGGGGTATAGCAATCGGGGGGCCCGGGGCATTTGCCCCCTCCTTAAATCTGGGCCTGGAAGAAGGCGTCTTGCAGCTGGTAGTTGAGAAAAATTTTATGTTTTTTATGTCGAATCATTCAATTGGGACCTAAAGCTATTCCAGTTCTTAAATATCATTAAAAGAAAGCCGCATTTTCTGAGCAAAACTTGATTTTCAAAAACAGTTTATCGTTTTCTTTCGATTTTTAGACGAAAAATACAAAAATGCTCGAAATTTAGGGCATTTCGAGTAGTTTTTTATTCTTCATTCAAAATTTGAAGGACAACGATAAACATTTTTTAAAAACATGTTTTGCACAGAAAGCTGCACTATTTCAGCTGATATAAAAATTAGAAAATCGTGTAAAACTTTAGGAACCAATTGACCGCCACAATTTTTTTTTGTTAAGTGTAGAATTTTATAATAAGTAATTCTTACTCTACATGCTCAAATAAACAAATAATAAATAAATATAATATATTTATTCATAAATTTAAAGATAAATGGAAAAACAACATTCATTTACGTACTTCTATATCTATGCGGATTTTGATTCACTGCTGTACGGTCTTTAATCCAGTCTATATCGCGTGCGTGCGGATTTCGATTCAAAAGTGTACGGATTTCGATTCAGACGAAAAACTGCGTACGGATTTCGATTCAAAACATGTTCTATTCAAACATGATTTTTTCGAGTTTCAGAGTAGTTTAAATCATTCCGCTTGAAAATAGTGATAAAATATAAGTAGACCTATAAGTTAACATGTCAGTTTAAAGCAATATATAATTGATTTAATATTGACCGTTGAAGATTATCATGTGCTTAAGTGTACGGATTCCGATCCAGCACGGTAGTGATTGTTTTTTGTGCCAGTTATGGGAAAATGTTTCGTTAACGGTTAAAGTTCAAATTGCGATCGAGTATTTTCTTGTTTTTTTTTTTTATTCAAGTATCCTCAGTTCTCATTTTATTAAGTACAGCATATTCAAATTGTGTTATTTTTATATTGTTTGTTTTTTCATGTTTTATAAGTTTATTTAAATAAGTTTTTTTTTCTTTTTATATGTGCAAATTTATAATAATGCAAATAAGTGCAAATTTCAAGTATTTCAATATTTTTTCTGATGAAATAATCTTTTTGGAACAGCTCTAATTATTTGGCGATTTCTGGTTTTTGGAAGGTTTTAGGACTAAATGAAATTGTGTATTTTAATGACTTTTTCGAAAATTTTTTTGCCCAATTTAGAATCATTTCTCAAGTTAAGACGTACCTCAACAAAAACAACAAAAAGTTAACCAGAAAAAGTTTATTATTGATTTTGAAATACAAATTCAAAAACTGATTTGTTCTATAAATTTTGCAAAAAAAAAACATAGGATTCTCGATTAATCATCAGATATGAATAGTATCAGATCAATTATTGAGCATGTGTCAAGTGAAAGCAACCTACCTTGATCGCTAGACACGTCCGTATCCGCTTGGCCAGATCCACACTGGACCCGTCGGCTCCGTCGAAGAAGTCATCATCGTCGTAATCATCATCAGCGGTGACATCGTCATCGTCGCTGGAGCTACTGTTGCTGGAGCTCGAGCTGGAACTAGAACTTGAGCTGCCGCTGCTGCTGCTGCCACTGCTACTGGCCGTGCCAGTTCCGTGACGCACGTGCTGGTGGCTTTTCATAACATCACCGTACCCACCAGCATCGCCAACACTGGCCACACTACTAATACCACTGGCACCTCCGCCACCACCACCACCGCCACCGCCGCCGCCGTCCCCATCGGCATCACTGATGGTGGGGTTCTGATCCTGGGTGACATTAATGGCACCGGAGCCATTCGGTTGGCGTTTGCGGGAAATTTTCTCCTGCTGTTGTTGTTGCTGCTGCCGACCGCCAACCAGAACGGTCGACTCGTTCAGCTCACAGTCGTTGATGCTGGTCAAGCACAAGCGGCACAATTTGTAAAACTTGGGCGGTACATTACACATAGTGGATCTATTTGATTCTTCTCCGTTTTCCACGTTGAAATAATTCGAGGCGTTCCAGCCAAAATCACTTCTATGTTTAGAGGGGGGCTAGTATCTCTAGCACACAACAATTCAGGCAGCTTACGATCGCAAAACAATGACACAATTTTCAGCAATCACTATTTTCCGCACAACAAAACTAAAAACCGAACTGGTTGTTTGGTTTGGCAGTAACATTAAACACATTCAGTTGACGACATCCGGACTCGATTTCAGCATAGGAAATCATCTAACCACTGGGGCACTGGCCTCCTGGTTCCTCCCTTATGACTCTCTACGTATAACTATACGTATAACTCACTGCTCTGCTGGAGGCCACACAGGAGCGAAAAAAAAACAGAATCAAAAATCACCAACAACATCAACAACAACAAAATCACGTTGATAGATAAAATTGTTAACAGAATCACTTAAACAACTCCTTTCGCCTCATCGCTCGATGTGTTTGTGTGTTTGCGTACGCCGTTCTCATTCTCGTCTCCTCCTGGTTGAGCTTCCACAGAACAGGCCAAGGCGCAACCTTCAGAGTTCTATTCTTTCGGGTCTCCGGTGACGAGTGCCAGGTAGAACCTTAACTTTTTTTTTTCAAATTTTACTCGACGATAAACAGACACACACACTTCTTCCACCCCACAGGCAGGTGTGTATTCGTGCGTGTAAGTGGCTTATTGAACGTCTGAAATGGAATAGTTGAAATGAGGAGAAGGGAAAAATCTAAATTAGAAAACATGCGGTAAAGAGAATGTACAACTATTTGTATAAATGTTATATAGCGAGGAACATGAGCGAGCATCTTTTGGGCCGGCTGGTTTTCGAACCCTGAAATCATCGTCTATCAAGACGAGATGAGGCAAACCAAACTGGATCCACCTCGGCCAGGGAAAGAAAGGATACGGACGACAACAACTTGTTTGCGCTATGAGAGGTTTACAAAGTGATGAACTCTATTCGAGGCGCGTTTGTAGCGTTCGTTCCACGAGCATCGAACCAACTGTAAACACATTCATTCCAATGCAGAAAGGCAAAAACATAATCTCACGTTTCGTATTTGCTTTTATTGTTATTACGTTTACCTTCCCCGGCGAGATTTTTGTTTGGTGCTGGATTCTGGTTCTAGCATCTAAACACTACCGGGAAAAGCGAAGAACCACGTTTTCCAATCTAGCTTGTTATTGTCAGTAAATTCCTGTCTGTCGGTACAGTTTCATTGCTTAATATCTGTTTGATTTGTTTAAATGAAAGCTTACTAAGTATTTAATCATAATTTTCATCAAAAGTTCTTCACTCCAAGTTTTAATCCTGCTGTTAGCCTAGGCTCTATTTTCGACCATGCCAACAAAGCATTCCGATTATCCCTTTCACACACACACACACGTACACGCTTTTGTACATCCCAAACTTATGACAGGATGTGCCGGAATCCACATGGGAGGAACTCATCTCATTTTGCTCTTGTCCTGAGCCGTAATGGTAGAATACACACGAACAGTCATATTCACTTCGTCCGGATTTACGGTGCCAAGATATGTGATAACACTTTCCTTCCTGAGGGGAAGGTAGATGATAGTTTATATGTTTCTTCCGAGCTAAGGACCTCACAGTGCTGATAGGAATCACTAAAAAGGTTCTCTCAGTCTTTACTCAGGTACTGATAGGAGGTGCTGAGTGCTAAGTGAAAAAGTATGAAACTATGTTATCGGTAGCACCAATACGGGAAAAAATCAATGAAAATCAGAAGGGTTGTCGTTCCCGTCAGATATATCTTTCTAGTTTACATTACTCCTCATGGCAACGATTCACTTTTTTTACGATCAATTCATCATGTACGTTTTTTATCAGTAGCGGCTGGTCCGATTTGAGCCCTTTTTGTTGGATTTCAACGTGACCTGATTTTTAATTTGAAGAATATACTAAGGGAAATACGGCTTTTTTCAGACTTAACGGGAAATCAAAACGGTACTATGTTTTAAGTCCCACGTTTCGGCCTTTGGCCTTCCTTAGGGGATATAGGAAAAGTTAAAAAAGGATGTTAAAAAAGCCCGAGAAAACGAATGAAATCTATCAACGCATCGTGCTTTTTGATGTGGTACTTTAAAGGAGAACCTATTGTAAAGCTGGACGAAAAACGGTACAACTTCATATCTCCTGAGGAAGGCCAAGTCTAAAGGCCGAAACGTCGGACATAAAACATAGTATCGTTTTGATTCACTGTTAGGACTGGAAAAATGTATTTCCGTTGGAATTGTAGGTTACAGTCGTGTTTGATCTTGAGAATATATATTTTATTTATGGCAATCGATTAATTAGCTCCGCTTTTTCGACAATTGATTAATCATTCAAATGCTCCGACTACGTTTTCGTTGATTTCAATTCAATTTTCATATTCAAGTTTATCTCGAGGCGGTCGAGTGTCTTAAACAGTTAATTTTTGGGACATTGAGACATTGAAATAAAATTGGCAGATAAAACTCTGCTTGACATCTTTTCTACATTAGGATGGCAATGGAAATCGACTTTTCGAAACTCGTTTAGTGGTAGGGCTCAAAAGTTTTCATCTTCTTCAAAAAATTACAATGGTCATCCGCTCAACTAGACTTAGAGAAGTGGTGGCTGAAAGCGGTCAAAGTTTCAATTTTTTGACCGATGACAAATTGCACATCGAAGGACAGACGACGGACGGACGGACATCGATTTTTTTATGCAAAATATCATGGGAAAATCGAGTTTCTAAGGCTTTTCAAAATAAAATCTGAGCTCAACGTTCGATGCATTTTTAAGAAATTTGGCATCGAAAAAAAATTTAAGTTTCCCTCACGTTTGGCTTGTTTCCCCAACAATTAACGATTAATTTGAAGCAGTTTGATAACCAAAACGACTCATAAGCACTTTTGAAATGCGGTCGAAAAAATTGGAAAAAAATGCCCTAGAGCTAAAACTGTAAAAAATTCAAGTTCATAGCTTTTCAACCATTCCTATGAATTTTGGTGCCTCTAGTAAGATCGGAAATGTGTAGTCTTCAGAGACGCACTGGCTTTCTTCATTTTACTTTACTTCGATGGCCGACGGACCGTTTACCAGTATAAGGCTGAACGAATGAAAAATGTACAGCTTCCTCTGTCTTGGGCAGCCGGTCTCCAGTCACCTCGTCGGTTTTTCTGGTTTTCAGCTGGAGACAGCTGCATTCAAGCATTCCGGCTACATGTCCAGCCCACAGAAGCCTGTCTCGCTGTGTTATACAGTAAGGTCTTTTTTCAGGGGTTTTTATAAGCGACTTGCCATACTCCATTGCTCAAAACCGGTATAAGATATTAACCTCGTTTCAATCGCGTTTTCCGTTTTGGGCCACAAGTGATCATATATTAGTTTCGAAGAAAATTCACATTTTTTATGTAAATACTCAAAATTTAAAATATTGCATTTTGGTCTCTAGATTGACCACTATCATATTCAAACGAGATTCAAAAATTTATGGCCTGTTTTTTGTTATATTTGCAACTCAGAAAGGTTTTTTTTTCCGCGGGCCCATACAAACTTGAAACGAATCCCCCGTGTAAAAAAAGACCTCAGTGTATCAGCATGTTGTATATCTGATACAACTCGTGATTCATGCGTCTGCGAGACATTCCATCTTCCAATTTGCTGCCAAGTATCGATCGCAGAATTTTACGATCAAAAAACTTCGAGCACTTATCGATCAGCTACCTTCAGCGTCAATGCTTCATATCCGTAAAGGGCCACCGAGAGGATCAGCGTTCTATACAGCGGTAGTTTTGTTCCACCATGTTCTCTGCCAAATGAGTTAATACTGAGTCCCAACCTCACCGCTTTCCTCTTAAACCTGACGGGCTCCTACACGGTCCTACGTCCGCAAAATCATGGAGCATGTGAGAATTCGTGATGATCGTACCGTTTCTTTGCACGTTTGCTTTTCATACTGCACATTCAAGGGCGATGTTAAATAGTAAGTTAGACAGCGCATTGCCCTGCTTCAGTTCATCTATCGTTACGGTGATTTTGATCCTTCCAGCGTCATACAACTCAGCATAACTAGTTTTGTCGGGGAACCGTGTTCCAGCATAATATGCCACAGCTCGTCTTTTTTCACTGAATAGTATGTCGCCTTAAAATCTACAAACAAAGGGTGAGTCTTCAAGTTATAGTACCGGAACTTATCGAGGATCTGTTGAAGAGGAAAAATTTGATCCGTCGTGGAACACCCCTGTCGAAACTCAGCCTAGTATTCACCGACGTAGGATTCCGTCAACGGTCTCAATCTGAAGAATAGGATACGGAAGAGCACTTTGTATGCGGAGATGAGCAATGTAACGCCTCGATAGTTGCAATAATCCAGTCGATAGCCCTTCTTGTAGTTTGAGCATATGAGACCTTCCAACCAGTCATTTGGCATGTGTTCATCCACCCAGATCCTCAGTATGAGCTGCTGGATTGCCTAGTACAGCCGCTCGCTTCCCGCTTTTGGAAGTTCCTTCCCAGCGAGTGATTAATTTTTGAAAGAATTTTCTCGCACTTATGCATTTATTTTTCAAATGCTTAATACACATGGCTGTTTTCAATGTCTTATGACATATTAGAGTTTTACATTGCGATGATGTTGGACGTTTCATGCTCTGCGACGTCTTATTATCACTAAAAGTATTCAGAACATTACTCCTAAACAAGTTGACAAACACTTGCAGTGTCTTGTTTAGCAAGGCAACAAAATTTGTTCTAAACGAGCCACTCATAAACGCTCATCATCGCATCATCCCGATACTTATGGAGCATATTTTCTTAAAAACGTCAACCAATTTCACCCGACGGCGGCCACTTTGTACATTCGATCCCATACGCTTTAGTCCGCAAACCGACGTCATTGTCGTACCAAACTATATACATACATTCACATAATAAAGTGAGAAAAAAACACCCCCAACCCCAGCGTTCCTGTTTCGCCAAGCCAGCCAGTATCGGTAAACCATTGTCGTCGCCGTTATCACATCACGCCAATCAATTTGGGAATGGGGAATCGAGGTGAAACCCACGAAATCACTCCTGAGTACAGCAGAGTCTGAGGAGACCGGTACCGGAGCGGGGAGGAACTGGACAGAAGAAGCTGACGTCCGTTTGCTCAGGTCAAACAGGTAGGAAAATTTGCTCCGAGTGAAGGGCGAGATGATTTTTTCTTTTCTATCTTGATGGGAGGAATAGTTTCCACAGAGTGTGGCGAATGGAGATTAGAAAAAGAAAGCGGACAGGCTGTTCTGCAGACACTACCCTATGCTGGATGTGTTAAAATCTGCAGCACTATCTGTGTGCCGACAAGGGTACACCAGAGATGCCAGATTTTTTTTGCTTGACATATCTGAATTATGTATTTTAAAAGTCTGTAATTCATTTTTCAACATTAAGAACGGTCAAATCAACCGGAAAAGTAGGAAACGATATGACAACTCTATGCAAATAAAACTGAGCTCGAATCTAACTTAGAAAAACAAAAGTATCCACGGTTTCGTCCATGCCAGTTTTGTCTGTAGGCAAAAAACGTGTCGATTTATCTGTACAACTGGCATCCTTGCAGCCTACTAACTGCGTTTCCTGGCACTTCTTATCATAAATTGTAGCACCTAGGCAATTATGCACACAGTGATGAAATTTTTAAAATTAAATATGATAAAGTTCGTAATTGGTAGCGATGTTTACCACAAAACCGACGATTTTCTAGATCGGGTTCAATATACAATTACTTGATGATTACATTGTTTTCGAATGTTTCCGGATATTTTTCCGCACCCAGTCAGCAGACGACGTCTACGATTCTAGATAAAACTAAATATTCCTTATATTGCAGTTTCTCACGAAAAACATCTGATGATACTATGGCCGCAATATGTACGTAACTCATACACATACACACACGAACACGGTGCCGCTTGAACTAAGGAGAGTGATTCAAAGTTCGAACCCATGAACCGACACAGCCCTCTGTCTGTATATACGGTTCGGGGAGATGATGATGATGATGACGATACTGCTGCTGCTGTTGGATTATGATGATGATAGTGATTGCCGGTTGCTTGTAGCAGAAAAGAGCATGTGGAGGAAGATATCTAAACTCACCAGCAACACGGCGGCCGTGCCGGGGATTCGGATTTGGATACAACACACAACACAGAACACCACACAAAACAGAGGCCCGAAACGGAACGGAACGGAAAAGAGAGTCGAATAAAAACACACGGCAATGGCCAAACCAACCCGACACTACTGGGTTAGAACGACGGACTGATGGGAAAACACTGCCGAAACACCTAAAGAAAAGGAGGTGCCCTCACTTCGGCAACCAAAACTGAGAGACGAATTGTCCGCGCGCGCTAGACTGGCCAGGCCACAAAATCTCCTACGACCGATCGCCCAAAAACGCCGCAAGAGACACCGTTGCTGCTGCTGATACACCACACGAACGAGAGAATGTCGGCTCTGATACTGAAGCGGTCCGATACCAGACAGAATGGTATAACCATGCTTCTCTATTGCGAGGCGAGCATGTCGGCCTACCACCACCATAATCAAAGATTGCCGCTTTCGCAATGTGTTTGTACGTGTATGTGTGTGCGAGTCTCCAACCTCTGCTCTGATAGCCAACGAACACAACGTGGTTGATATCAGATTAACTGATAGGGAAAAAAACTATTTTGCTCGACACGATACTGACTGCCGCATCGCACCGTGAGTTTGTTTGGTATTGGTGTGCAGTAAACAGACTCTCCCCGCTCTCGCGTGATAATATTCTCCGCACTCAGAATTCTCGAACTCGAGCTCGACGAACGACGACGATAAACACTCTCGCTATCACACGCGATGATTGCCATCGACCGAGCGAGAGAGACAACGCGAATAAGCATTCACCTACGCTATGACGATATTCTGTACTATTTTGCTCTCGATAGTTTGATTGCTTTTACATGTTGTTACCTATGGAAGAGTACTGGGTGATAAAGTAAGTACATTATTCTTCCGGGTTTTACAACCCTGCAGTATTCGTTTCCTAGTTATTTCAATCATGGGCTAATATTTTAGATCACCATGCCAACTATTCAAGACTTACTACACCTATAAAAATCTTTTGGAGATCACAGCAGGCATACCAACGGCTCTTTATGGAGCAAAGATAATGAAGGCGCATTCTTCACCGAAACAAAAAAAAATAAAACAAAAAAGATTAATTTCATTACACCTCCCACACAGCCAGCCAGCTGGCCGCTGCTAGTGTTGGTGCACTCATTTCACTCCCTCTGCCGCTTATCGGCCGTACCTTTTATTGCCTATATACTTCTACACGCGCGCTGTGTGCAGTGCAGTGCGCTGCAGCAACAACGAGACGTTTTGCGCTCGCCGCCGTCACCCCGCATAGCATTAATCCGAAAATTCTCGCCCAATGCAATAACTCCACACGGCCGCTCTGCAACGGCATCACTAGGGCGAAGGCAAAGAACCGCTCTAAGCCAGCTTCACACATCTTGCTCGAGTCTCGAGCTGTGCCATGCCAATGCCGTGCAGTAACGCAGCACTCTGTGACGGGCGAAACGTGTTCTAATGTAGAAGAAACGAGACATGAAAATAAAATTTAAAAAACACGAATGAATTCACCTAGCCGTGTGAGTTGGTCTTTTTCGTACGAACTTTAGTAAAAAAACCTAAATTATTACACCTAGACTGCCGTTCTACGCATAGTTGTCCCATGTAACTTTTGGTCGATTTTCGTTTTTTATCACCAATGAGTCTATTTCCATGTATATTTTTGAAAAACTTTCAAAAACACCATTGTTTGTTCCGAAAGTCTTGAAAAACCATACCAAATCTGTTTGTCCCATCGATGATTTTCTTCACATAATTGTCCCACTAGATATTTTCTATTCTAATCGATCCCACTAATCACTAATTTCCATACTTACAACTTGGGAAGTGCTGCAGAGCAATAAAAACTTCTCCTTACAACGCTTGGCTACATTACGGGTGTCAGAAATTCGGTACCGTAAATCATTTTGCTTGATTATTTAAATGCGGTACGTTCATATCTTTTTTCGGAATACCTAAACCTTGTGGGCCGGTTTGTAATCTGAATGCCTTTCCTTTTCGAGCATAAGAAGATAAACGCATGAGATTCATACTAATTGAAATAAGAGCTATCTTTTGTGTGTAGCCAAAATGGTGAAAGCCTAACAACGTTCAAATATGGGCAATCTGAAAAAAAAACAATTCCCCTTTTTAATTGTAAGTCATCTGATACTTATTCAATTAACTAAACTTTTATCCTGACTATCGTCACCTGCTTATAAACACAACCTGATTTGCTTGATCATTTTCGTGAAAAATTAAACAGCCTTGTATCCCCAAAACGAACTTTGTATTGGGAAACATCGAATGCATGTGGTGGGACTGATATGCGTAAAAAATACCTATTGGAAGGCAAATTTCTCGGCATTATTGTCCCAGTGGGTATTTTTATGAAAAAGAGTCTTAAATCGCAAAACATTCAACTAGATCTATTGAAAACAGTGTATTGCAAGGTAAAACTGCTTAAAAACCCATGACTGCATTTGTCACATTGGCGCAATGCGTAAAAGCATTGTAATACTTCCACATCGTTTTTCTTGTTTGCACTATTTGGAACATGGGACAAATATGCGTAGAACGGCAGTAGAGGTGTGATCTTTTTTTTAAGGTCGCGGAGAAATCTGCGCAACCATGGCCTGCCAAGATCTGTGTTCACTTCGCCATGGCGCCTCCCGACCCAACCTCCGGAATAAGTCAGTACGTCCATCTGCCCTTTGTAGAGTTAGACCAATCCCGCTGTCAGCGGAGAATCGAGAGTGATTTTCTGGTACCTCGTAAGCCCCTTGTGTTACGTTGGTCGAAACATTCTTTGTCTCCCTTTATGCTGATATGCATAATGTCGGACAAGACACAGATTGCATCGTATGACTCTCAGGCACATGAGCCTGTAGGTACTTTCCAGTTTTTCGCGGTAACTGTTAGCACAATTGCTTCAATGATATACTGAGCTGCAGCATACTCGTCCAAAACATATTGTAGATCCACGTTAACTTGCATCATGTTCAAAATTATTGTATTATAGGAATTAATGTTTACCTCACAGTTTCTCCGTTTATTAAAAAATGTTAACTTCTTCACAGAGTATATTGGATCAGTTAGATAGGCGTCTGTATCCATTTCAAGGTCGAACAGAATATCATCAACATTTTTGTAGATTCTCCCTTTGTTACTATAAAGATACACCATTAACAGTTTTATTTGCTTCGAATTTTCTTTGATGGCAATTGTTTTTCTTTCCGATTGTTATGGTTGAAGAATCATTGTTTCGGGCATGGCGAATTTGAAAAAATCGGACCTGCATAAATGATTGTGGTGCTTACCTTTAGTACAAGTGACAGTATGCTCATCTGTTAAGTATTTGCAATAAGGATTTTCATCATCATATTCACATGTTACAAACTTATCTAGGAATCCTACGAGTTGGTCAAAGCTTGAAGGGTTTTCAGTGTCGATTTCTGGTGCATTCTTAGCCCGAAAAAGAATATGATCATGTGGAGATTCTTGTTGCTGGTATTCTCGCCTTCGAAAAACATCTGTTATCGGATATCCGTCAAAAACACCTCCGTCAGTTATCGTTTTCATAATATGCTTGACTCATTGTAGTACATTGCAACAAATATAGGATTGTCTCGAACATATTCAAATATATAGTTTTGCTAGAACTAGTCAGAGATAATGAACTTTCGTAAATTTGACGTTTTGAAAAATAACAGACAAAGTTACAGTCCGATTACAATAAAATGTAATAGGGTTTTATGGGGCAACTAGTTCTTTTGTTTGACACTAATTTTATGAAAATCGAATCAGCCGAAAAAGTGAGTGAGTTTAAACAGTTTTCAGAATATCTTTCTTTTTATAAACTTGAATTCACATTTTCAATCGTACTGGAATACACTAGGAAAATTAGCTGGTATAGCCAGTTGTGATTTGGTTAGAGCTACTCCTGAGAAGATGGACTACCTACAACAATCCATCGCTTTGGAAGGTGTGATACGTGGGGCTGGTATCGACACGATTGGCACGATATTTAGGGGGTCTGTTCAGCTCTTTGGCTTCGGCGATGACCTAGATATTTTAGCACGAACCCCTGAAAAGATAACGGAGACGTACATCAGACTAAAGGCTGAAGTCGGACAAATTGGACTGGCCATAAACGAATCGAAAACTAAGTACATGAGAGGAAGAGGTTCAAGATAAGACAGTAACAACCTTCCGCCACAGATTCATTTTAGCGGTGATGAAATCGAGGTGGTAGACGAGTTCGTGTTTCTGGGCTCACTGGTGACTGCTGTCGCATTCGTCGACGCTTTATGGCAGGAAATCGTGCCTACTTTAGACTCGGGAGGACGCTCCGCTCGAATAAATCCGCCGCCATCTACAAAACACTGATCAGCCCGGTAGTCTTCTACGGCCATGAAACCTGGATCATGCTCGTGGAGGACCAACGCGCCTTTGGGGTTTTCGAACGGAAGGTGCTGCGTACCATCTGCGGTTGAGTGCAGATGGAAGATGGATCATGGCGGAGGCGGATGAACCACGAGTTGTATCAGCTGCTGGGAGAACCACTCATCTTTCAAACGGCGAGAATCGGGAGACTACGGTGAGCTGGGCATGTCGTATAGATGTCGGACGATAACCCGACAAAATGGTGAAAATGGTTCTTGATAACGAGACAACGGGGCGCGCAGCGATATCGTTATTGATACCTGTAAGTAAATTAGTGACTTAATAAATATAAGAGATAAAAATAAACTTTCTTTGGTGAACTTAAATGTTTTATTATTGTTAACAACATTATAGAACATTATAGGCATAGAAGAGGCATTCGTCACCGTAAAGGTTCAATAGCTAAAATGTCTGGTTTAGACTTCTGTCTTCACATCATAAAAATATTCAAAGTTACATGACTGAACGCATTCACCAGGTTTACTATTCAAATGGTAAATCTGATAGATTGCCTGTTAGAGCTGATGTTGAGGTACAAGTATATTGGTCCCAATTTTATAAACCACTTTTACTTCTGATCTTTCTGATTTATCACCAGGATGAGAGAAATCTCTGTTCTGGACGATACAATCATTGAATCAATTGAACCTTTCGTGTCAAAAGCAGTCGGCTGCATAAAAGTCTAGATATATTTTCTCCATACTAGTAGAAATTTCCCCTAATGCATCCAAAACACAATTAACCATTTTTTGCTCATAAGCCAAGAGTTTAATTTCTCAAACCCACCAACAATCGCGTTGCTAAGGTGAACCGTGCGATCTTAAATTGGTCTGATCAAGGTAAATACTTGGGGTTAATTTGGGATATGAATATTATTTTCAAGGAGCACATTGAGAATATCCAATCAAAGTGCAATAAGTATAAAAATGTTTATTTTCACTTATTCACAGAAATTCCAGACTTTGTCTGGAGAATAAACTGCTAATTTACAAAAAAAAATGTTTAGACCAGCAATGTTATATACAGCACCATCTGGACAACTTGTTGTACGACTAGGAAATAAGATGCTTCGAAGGATTTACAATAAACATTTCGAAATGATATTGAAGCGTCCTTCCTGCTTTAGCACGAATGAACTTCATAGGTTTACTAGTGTGGGAACATTAGAAAATATGTCAAACCACAAAAATCGTTGCAATTTTCAATTACAACAATTTGCTCACTTTATGGTAAATTTTGAGTTTTATTTTTTTATTCACTTAACTGAGAAAGGAAATTAAAATTTATAATAATATAATTAAAAATACATATGTCACCATTTGTGACAGAACATGAAATGTAAATTCTAAATAATTTGTGAATTATTACACCATCAAAAACTTCCCCCTGTAAATAAAAGTTGAAACAAGTTAACAGTGAGTGCCATACCTTTCCAAAAGAAAGGCAAAAACAAAACAACATTGCCCCAACAAAGAGACTGAGCCGTCGCATTCGGCTGCAGGCCGCGGCGGTGCAGTTTTTACTTCTCTCTCTGCGACCGCGACTGCATTCACGAGAGCTGCACTGAACAGTGCAGAGAGACCAGAACACACGGTTTGGATTCGTCGTTCATATCTATCAACGATTTTAGGTTATTTTTAGCGACTCAAATGTAAAAACAAAAAAAAACACGGTCGCATCGGATTTGAAGATGGAGCGTTTTTTGTGTTGTTGTTGTTTTCGTCTCGCACACTAATAAAACGGTACCCAGAAAAAAATATGGCGCGAAGGAAGCGCCGTTATTTCGAAAGAATGATATTTAGGATTTTTGCTTGTATTATCTTCTGATAGACGCAGTGTGAAACATCCGAAACATTCTTCAACAACAGCTGTCACACCTATGATATACGATTGATGACAAAATCTGGGTTTAACTTACATCTCCAATGTGTCTAGATAGGAGTGGACTAGTAGGTTGCAAATAACTATATCTAACCCAATTGTTTAATGACTGAAATGGCGACTGTTTGCTATTTTAACTATAAGTTAAATTTCAATCAAGGTAAATAAAAACTGAGCTACTTTTTGTACGTCCTTTTTTTAAATTTTCGAGAATAAAGAATAAAGAAGTTTTTATGTTACTACCTTGAGTGACATCAAAAAGAGGCTGTTTCAAGGCTCCCGGAGTAGTTTACGATTATCAATTCGATCGAATGCAGATTTGCACAGATTAGCTTTTGGAAATCCTCCTTGTTCGTAGCATACCGAAAATAACACCGATAGTTTCAGTTTGATACAGTTAAAGTACTTTAGTTGGAAACAAAGAGCATCCTAAAAATGTATTCCTCGTTTTTCTACATCCAATTCTAAATTGCACGATTTGATTTTTTTTTTCGTAAAAATCCTACGCATAGTATTTGCGCCTGGTGGACCCTTCCTTCTTTCCGGTGTTACGACGACGATTATTGTGCTTTGTCTGGTCTGCGAGAGTCCACAGACGAAACCCTTCACAGTTCGTCGTCTTGCAGATTACGTATTCCCCTTTTCCACCATCAAAACGAGGCAGCAGCAGCAGCTATTGCGATTATTTTTGGATTAAATTGATAAAGGAACTAAAGCATTGTGCCGTCCCTTCCTTACCGTGCCGTTTTCGCTGTTCTTCGTTGTGAGGATTTCTATAGTTGTTGCTGCTGGTGGTACCTGTCTGTGGTGCTGTTTCTTTATTTGGATTGCGTCTCAAACCGTGTGAGCAATTCCGCCGTCGGGCCCGGAAAGAAGCAGAGGGCGCGCGCACATTATCATACAACTTTAATAGGCAAAGGAAGAAGGTTTGTACCGAAGGAAGTTGATATCATCGTGAACCCAACATGTGTGTGTGTGTGTAGCTACGGTGTGAGTAGCACGAGACAGACCACTGAATACGTCTGTTGGCCACCTCACAGTTACCTACCACTTATCAGGCTGTGACGGCGACCGTAGAGGGAAGGACGGAACGGTAAAAAGGGTAATAGAGAGTTCTCCGAAATTGGTTGCACGGAAGAACCTTAACGACGACGACGACGACATAATAACGCTTTGGGGACGAATGGACACACTTGGCTGAACCCTTTTTCGGATTTTGTTCGAGCCATTGTTCCTCTGTGTGTGCAGTGGTGAAATAGTAACAGGTCGTGTTTCGAACAAGAGAATTTGAAGTGGCTTTGGTATGAAAAGCTGACAAACATTCAATTTAATCTGTTATACTAACAGCTCAGATCGACGAGCGAAGTGTTATCTTTAAACTGTTTATTGAACTTGGGTTCCAAAATAAAGCATTCACGAATCAGTGATTTTATTGAGAAAACCTAGCAACCCGGAAAGGCGGAAAAGAGACCGAAGAAACAAGGAAGAAAAAACGAAAGTCCAAGGGAAAAACAACGACGGAGTGACCGGCAGCAGAACAGAAGCGGCAGATGTCAAACATACTGCAGGGAAGAGGTCTCTTTTATTGCCTTCGTCCGACTGTTTGTGTAGCAACATTGCTGTTACTGCTGTTGCTGCTGCAGTCAACTTCGTAGAGGTTAGCCTTTGTACAAGCCCAAGGCTCAGAGTTTGCTGCCAACCGAAGCCGAATGCCGGCACAGAGAGCGCGCTGGGATATGGAGGTAAAAATGCCACTGCGCCGTGATGGTCTGTTGTCCGATGGTGCAACATCTTGGATTCGCAGCAAGCAGTAACTCTGCAATGTAACGGAAAAGTTTTGCGGTAATAGTTTTTTTGTTGTTAGTTTCCAGTTGACTGTTCCAAAAAGTTGCGAATGATCTTACATAAACGGACCGAAATTTACCTCCGTGGCAGTGAACGTGAACGTGCAGTGCTTTATGGAGAATATTCCAGTAAACATCGTTGCCGTGTTCTGATTAATGAAATATTTAAGTTTCGAAACACAAAATAAAATGGTGTACACTTTACTTAATTAAATTTTAAGTTTCTAACGTCTGGCGTGTAAGAGGTGTTCGAAACAATGTGTAACATTTAAGATAGTGGGAAAATTCAAATGTAGGAAACTCGACTAAAAATTAAGAAATTTGGGATTTGCGACTATTGAATGAGGAATCTATTGGATCCACAAAAGAAAACATCAGAAAATGAAGACCTGGAAACTTGACCGTCAAATATTAAAGCAATAGCATTTAAATTTCTGCTGGAATTGCTTTCGGTTCTCCACATGTGGAGCTTGAAAATTAGCAGTTCATCCTTAAGTATTATCATTCGATACTTGAGCTTTGGAATCGGATTCCGGAACCGTAGCCTTTAAACTTGCACAGATCATGACTTGGTTTTCAGATGTTGCGATGGGTGAATTCTTTTGCTTTGTTATTTGTTATATGGAATAAAACCTTGACAAACACGTGTATATCAGTTATTTTTTATTCACAAAATTTTCACAAAAAAGATATTTGTTTGGGTTCCCAGCAAGTCCCAGCAAAAATCATCATCAAAGGGTTATGTGTTCCTGAATACGTACCAGGAAAAAACTCTGCTCCCTCCTCACCCATTCGTAATTGCGATCGATGTGAAGTTGGGACGTACGGATTTACTGATCGTTTTTTTTTTTATTGATTTACTGATTTACTGAATATTATTTCTAATGCACTCAGCATTTATCATGCCTTCATCATACATCGATTGTGAAAAATTGATTTGTTTTTCCAGATTGTGCGATAACTTGCTGAGCCTTCTCCAAAAAATCCCTATTCCGGTTGATTATAGCAATGGTCTGAACATTTGATTGATAAAAATTTCGATATTTGGCAGCATATAGCAGAGCAGTAAGCATGTAAAAGGAAAGGTAAAAATTATGACACACAAGCACGGATAAATAATAAGCATGCCATTTCTCAATAGCTGTATTGCAAATAATAGAAAGTGCGGGATACAGCAGACACCCGGCCATATCTCACAATAGATTACCGATTCGGGTCGTAGTGAGGAAGTCCATACAGGAAAAGAAGATGTCAACTGATTACAACACAGTTCAACAGTTTATTCAAAAGTCAGTTTAAACAAAAATTGACGTACTCCTACGCGTTGCTCAAGTGTTAATAGATCGATGATCTGGTACAATGGCACAAATGGACAATAGAAGAGCAAATGCAGTCCAATTTTTGTTGCGAAACGCGTACAATAAAAGTTGTTTTTGGACAAAATCTTCACAATTTTTGTTTTTTCTCAAAAAATTTCTGTTCGAGACAACACCAGATCTCGACGTTTCATGCATTTGTAAGACATTTGCCACCAAGAAAAACGATCGATATCGACTATTTCATGAAGTACTGCCTGTGAACTATTTTTTTCATCGATCAAAAAAGAGAAACTAAGACCACTTTGAAATTTTATATGGAGGTTTTTTTTTCGAGAATACTAAACTTTTGAGCACTACTTCTAAGCGGAATTCGAAGGTTAATTTTTTTTTCTACAAGTAATTACCACCCTTTTATGTCATGTATATTAGTTTGATAGTGTATGGGTCTTAGAAATTGTTTCTATTTCGCTTAACAAAGCCTAACATGCTGATGATAGAGTTATAATGCTCTGCAAAAGTAAGCATGGTATTTAAGATCACTATCTACGTAGAACGGGGTCCTAAAGTTTTAAACGGTTTTCTGATTTCTATATATCAGCTGGAGGAATGCACTTTTCTGAGCAAAACGTGATTTTTAAAAAATGTTTATGGTTTTCCTTCGATTTATAAATGAAGAATAAAAAACTACTCGAAATGACTTAAATGACAGTTCTCTTATATACCGTACATGGGCGAGACGTTATCTAAGTCCTTTCGAGCAGTTTTTTTATTCTTCATTTAAAAATCGAAGGAAAACGATAAATATTTTTTTAAAAATCACGTTTTGCACAGAAAACGCGGCGTTTAGGGACCCAATTGATATTTTTCACCAGTTGAACGTACTCAAGAATCATTTTTTAGATTTCACTGTCTCCTTAGTACATGTTGGATGACATTTGACCATTTTAGGTTGTAACGTTGGTATTTGAAAAATAGACAAAAATCAATTACAGTAACCCATGAGTCAGCAGAAAAAAATTGAAAGCTCTATCAGTCGAGCTCAAACTGTGATGGCGAACAAAGGGAAGCTACTAAGTGTGCGCGTTCAAAGAACACTACTCCACGGACAACGGACATCGTTTTTGGAATATCGTGAAAGCCGGATACGCCCGTTCTGGCATCTACTACATCTTGGCAACTGTTGGACAACAATTAGAGCATCGGAAGAAAACCTGATTCCGGATGCTGATGAGGAAGACCGAGGGAAAAGTGGCTAAATCGCTGCGTGCGCTTGGCCAGTGCAACCAGCTAAACAGTGAAAAAGTACTTGGTGAACGTGGGTAAACAATAACGCAGCTGCATTGGCTGAATAAGATGGTCTAGTCGATTTTCGACGAAACTTATCTCACCCTGGATGGCAACGACTGGCAAGGCACTTCGTATTTTTTTTTTCATGGATCAAAAAAGTGAAAATTTGACCGCTTTGAGTCACGTGTTCCCAAAGTGCGATTGAGCTGTCGTTTTGCACAGAGGTTTTTCTCGAGATGACTAAACTTTTGAGCACTACTTCTAAGCGAAATTCAAATTCTTTTCATACAAGTCATTGCCACCTCAATATTCTAATATGTAATGTAAATTTGTTTGATAGTGTATGGGTCCTAGAAATGGGAGCCAAGCTCACCTTGGATGGCCATGACTGGCAAAGCACCTCATATTTCACTTCTTCCCACTTCACTCCCCCGAAGGAATTGGGTTCCGAGGTGAAGTTCATTTCTCACACCAAGTTCCGCAAGAAGGTGCTGCCGTGGCTGACAATAAGCGAGAAAGGGATGTCGCTCCGGACTGGCCGTGAACGAAGAAATTTATCCCTCTAGTGCCCAAGTTAATTTCTAGGCGGGCTTCGGTAAAATCACTATGAACCATTATAAACACTTTAAGTATTTATTTAAGCTTTTCAGAACTTCGAATGAAGCCCGCCAAATGGCGGCATTGGGCAGGGTTATAGTTCGAAGTGCCTGCCGGAAGTTGCTTCGTTGATCAAGAAATACCATGAGAGCGAAGACGTGATGTTCTGGATCTGACGTCTACTACTCGAAGTGATCCACGGCGTGTGAAAAGAACAACTTTATTTTAAAAAAATTGGGCATCGCCAAAATCTTCACCATTTGAAAATATAGCTTTTTACCTTTCATTTGAGACCCTCCGGAAAATCATCCATCGCGGGCTTTCGAACAACTTTTTTTTTCAATAAAAAGTTTTCTGATAGCAAACCGTTTAACTACCGAGAGGATGGTACGGTGCTACAAATAAAAAAAATGCAAGAACTTTTAAAGTGAAGGTTGTAAGTTTAGTCGAGTGCAACTTTCGCTCATACTAGAATTTTTTCAAACACCCCTAAAATTTGAAATTATGGTCAAAATGCCGTTTTTTCCACCTCAGCGCATGAATTATTTTTAACTCATTTATTTTCCAACCGATTTTGAATGTTTAAGCCGTTTGGAAAGGGGAAAAATAGAGTTTCCAAATTATATACAGGTTTGTACTAACTTTATTCAGGGGCGACTCGTGGCTGTTGAACCTACCTGTTCAACTAGAAATTCTGAAAATCAGAGTTTGGGGAAGTAATTACAATTTTTCCGCGAATAAAAGCAAGTAATTCCCTTTGTTACTATTTAAAAATAAAACTAAATATAAGAAACTAAGAGCATGAATTTGGATTTTAGATTCATTTTTTGCCTGACGTCCCCATGTGCATTGCACAGGTTGCACCTACGGACGAGTCGCTTTTGACTTTATTACAATATGTGAGTTATTCGAGCGTAAATCTAATTTTTTAAACTTCTCTACGTAAATTTTCAACTTCACTTGGAATTCGTCAGTTATTTTTGTAAGAAAAGTACTACAAGCTCACAAACACTTTGAAACTATATTGAATTATAAATAAAATAGAAGCTGTTTTATGTAAATCGGCAGATATTTGATATATTTATATTTCTTAAGAAAATCAGAATTTTTCAATCTCATCGAACAATAATATTTGGACTGTTTATTTTACGGTGCTGTAAATGAAAAAAACGCAAGTACTTCTGATGTGACCAAGTGTAGGTTGTAGCTCTAGTCGTGTGTTACTTACGCCCGAACTTGAAGTTTTTCAAATACCCTTAAAATTTGAAGTTATTTTCAAAACTCCGCCTTCGGACCGTGGTTCACATGTTTATTTTCAACATTTTTCCATAAATTTTATATATAATCGTTTTGGAAAGGTAACATCCATAAATGACGTAGCATTTTTCGGAACCACCCTCCCCATAGTAGCAGTTTTCTTAGTTTCATATTTGCTACGTAGCTTGGCTTGACCCCCCTCTTCCTCCCGTCACATTTCGTCACTAAACTGCAAACCCCCCCCCTTCCCCCTCGAATGCTACGTCATTTATAAATGTTACCAAAGGCGAAAATAGGGCTTGTATAAATAGATCTATACATTTCACTTAGGTGTACGTGTAATGAGTAGTTTAAAAAAAATTAAAATATAATGTTTTTTTTTTTTCTTTAATTTGAGAACAAATTCTCACACATTTTTATAAAAATGTACTTTAAATGCTCTATAATTTGTTACAATATACACTAGGTGGCATCAAAAGTGGTTGTTGCATTTTCTTCCATTTGTAGCACCGTGGAAGTTAGACGCTTTGCTATCAGAATACTTTATATTAAAAAAAAAGTTGTTCGAAAGCCCGCGGTGGATGATTTTCCGGAGGGTCCCAAATGAAAGGTAAAAAGCTATATTTTCAAATGGTGAAGATTTTGGCGATGCCCATTTACTTAAAATAAAGTTGTTCTACGATACACGCCGTGTGATCGGTGGATGAGATGTAGAAGCTGAATATCGTTCTTGTACCCAAGTCGGCAAACCCGTCATAGGTTTCCCAGCAGTATCCCATCGAAAATTTATGAGCAAACCTGAGGAGGAATTGATAAATAAAACGAAGAAACACCCCTACACGCATGTTTTCGTCCGCAATGGCGAATGTTCAGGTTAATTTCAGAAGGCCACTCGCAAGGGCGTAGATTTTTTGCGAGTAAGCCAATTCATCCAAAAAAGGCCCTTTCTAACCTTGAAAAGATAACCATATTTTGATGTGCGTAAAAGGGTAATCATGCGCCAAATTGACTCCCGACTTTTAAATAAATGAAAATGCAAGTTTATCTTCGTAAATTTTCGATTAATGGTCATTAGGATGTTAAGGCATTGAAAAATACCCAAAAGCCTGATTTAGGTTTTAATATTTCTTTATAAACGAGAAAGTACCGAAGCACTGTTAGGAAAAATAACCAAGATTGCTGAAAGCGAGGAGTCAAATTGGCACAGACTATCTTTCCACATCAAATGCTAATTTTGAATGGTATCTGGCCATTTTCAGGTGGTTTTGGAAAATCGGAAGTCACCAATATGGAATTAAAATTGTGTCTAGAGTCAATTTCTGGCCTCCGGGCGTCATCTTGAAGCCAGGAATGCCTACATTAAATAGTAGTTGGTAATATTTGGCTGAATTCGAAAAACTGGAAGAAGCCATCTTGGATTTTAAAATGGTGTCTGTGGTCGGATTCAACCATCGGGGCATCATCACTATTTCGTAAATATCCATATTGCATGATATTGACCCCTTTTAGAATGTTTTTCAGAAGTCGGAAACCGCCATCCTGAATTCAAAGTTAAGTCTTAAACTGATTCACGGCGTTCGGGCATCATTCTAGTTCCGGATTTACCATTCTCTTAAAATATTCATATTGAATGGTACTAGGCGATTCTCCAATCGGATACATCTCAGAAACAACGGAAATACAGAAATATCAATAAGATCAACTGTGGGTTATATATGAGAAAAACGAAAGAGAAGATATACAAAATGATAAGAGGTTGACCCAAATGTTAACCCTGAGGCACTCCCCAAAGGTAGCTTGAGGTTTGAAAGTTTTATTCTTGAGTTTAGTTATTACTTTACACCATTGAGCTTTGACCCTTGGCAATGTAAGTTGAGTCCGAGAACATCATTTCAGCATTCGTTATACAATACTTTATCTTTTCTTTTCACAAAAAAAATTTGATTTAAAATTTTGAGTACAAAAAGTTAGTTACTGAGATTTGATATCTGTAAACTAAAATGTGGAGTTTTATAACAGTATGCAGCAGAAAAAAAGGCGTAAATGTTCAAACGTTAGTATTGGATTAGTTTGCGTATCTAATTGAACCCTCCCAGCTAGTCTCGAGCAGGCTTCTTCCGTTCTCTTGATTTTTGCTCAAATTTTCTTCTCTACCTGCCGAAACCCTTGGAGAACTAGACTTTCTCTCATACAGAGTGAGTAATTATCCGCATTCAGGCGTAGAGTATGACAAGTAGGTTTAATAATTTTCCTACAATTACATTAACTTAACTGCGAAAGCTAATAACATTCAATAATTTAAAAAGATCGTACAAATATATATATATATATATATATATATATATATATATATATATATATATATATATATATATATATATATATATATATATATATATATATATATATATATATATATATATATATATATATATATATATATATTTATATATATATATATATATATATATATATATATATATATATATATATAGATATATATATAATAGTGTTGAAATGCCACCATTTGTGGCAGAACACACAATATTAATTCTGAATAGATATTTGAGTACATAAATAAATCATTACAAACCCGCATCGGAATGTAGCACCTGTTTGTGCGGATGGAAGAACTACGAGTGACTACATCGAAGAAATTGCTTTCTGCACTGAAAAACAAATACTGAATAAATGATAATCCCTTTCTCCGACGAAAAGCTGTTCAGCTTCGATGCTGTGTCCAACAGCCACACAGCACGGTACATTTCACCGAAGAAAATTACATCTGTTTCCAGAGAAATTAAAGTTTAAGTTCCAAACCAAACATCCGGCTGATGTAATGATGTTTGGCTTGGTAGCTTTCAACGGTTTGAAAATGTCGCCTGTTTTCATTAATACTGAGGTTAAAATCAATACCGAAGTGTATATTTTGGGGGACCGAATACTTTTCTGGGAAATTTTGAAGTTTTGGCCGAAAGACTTGTGGCACCCTACCAGCCCGGATCTAACCCGTTGGATGACTCGATTTAGGCGTATGTTGAAGCAAGAACCCTAGTGTGAACACCCTGAAGTCTAACACAACAGGCCGCTCGATGCCGGAGGACTACGTTAGAAAGGCATGCTCTAGCTTCACGCTTTGTCTCGAGGGTGTCATTGGTAAGAATGGACAAAACATCGAGTATACTTGTTGGATAGAGCCTAATACCGATAACTAAATCCGAACATGTTGATATTATTGCTTAAAAGTATTTCAAATAATATTTGAAAGAAACACCATAAATTTTCGCATTTTTTTCCGCCGCACCCTGTATTTTATTATTATTACCTTTTGCTTTTTTAAGCCTATTAGGGTGGAACAAAAACTAAATGTTGTAAATCTTTTATTCAAAAAAAGTCGCTTTAATTTCCAAAACCAAATTCTTGAAAATCCCCGGAGTTTACCTGCCTTCTTTACTTTTTTCTTTTTCGCAGGTGGAATTACGTTATTCTTTTTCGAAAGTGTTCGGCAGTTTGCAAGGATTTCAGAATTTTCACGGTTTTTTTAACGGAATTTCTCATTTTGCACGATTTTTACTCGCTACATTTCTCCTGCATAGAAAGCGGCATTTTCGAAAAGCAAAATAACACATCGTAACATGAGTAATGTTTTTGGCAATATGCAGTTATTACTATCAGATGCTATAAATCGTCTTCATAACTTGGATTAAAAGAACTTACACCCAAGCTGTAATTTCAAGCGCATATGCTCAAAAACCGAGGCGTTCAGGTGAACACTAACATCGCAGAAACATGGTGCAATTCTCACCCTAGAATATCAATGTTCATAACTCAATTTCCTTCTTTCACAACAGTCACTACGCACGCACCTCGGTTTTTGGTTGGTATGCAAACTCACGCGACGGCGAAGACGACGTCGCCGTTATTACATTTTTCGATATCTTCAATTTTGTAGAAACCCGGTGTTGAGGAGGAGCAGCAGAGCAATATTTTGCAGCTGGCTTCCGCTGTTACATTCTCCTGATGGGTACTGCTGCGGCACTGTGTGATACGTCCGTCCGTCGTTCAAGTTTTAGGAGGTTCTTTGATTTTCCTTCGCTCTCGAAAGTGACGCACCAAAGTCGAGAATTCGCCCGAACAAAAAAGCACAACAACATATGGCGCGTGTGTGAATGGAAGCAGAGGAGAGCAGCACAGATAATCCGATAAAAAGCCGGATTTTCGACGTTCGTTCGGCGTTTTATTAGTCTCTTAAAAATAAAACCTATATCAACACGATCACACGAGCGAGGAAACTGTAGGTATAGCGCACACACCGTAGGGAGCGCTCAGAATTCCTGCTCGAAATCTCAAACTGACTAAACTCATTCCTGTGCACACAGTTTGGATTAGTGTGGAGAAAGACCGTTCGAAGCAGAACCGAACAAATTATTCCGATGCGGCGCGGGGAAAAGGAGTCTAGGCTAATCTCGCGTTTGTCTCGCGCGATTCGCGACTCTGCTCTTCTGCATATCCGCTTTTTACGCGCTCGCTAGCTTTCTGCTCGGTCTGGCCATGTAATTGGTTCCCTTTTTGACAGGCAACTGATGTCCTACTCATACCGCGCACCGATGGGTGCGCGACGTGACGCTTTGATTCGTGCTCTTTCTAGCCTTCGTTACTTTCTTGTATAGGTACTCTTTTACTGCAGCAGCATGTGGAGCGTGGGTGGGTGGCAACAAAACCTAACCCGTTCCTCTTCATGACAGATGCACCGGGGCAAACCAAAACTCCAAGCGAGGCAATCGTCACGTCAGTCGCAGTCGTGTCGGGGTCAACTATCTTTTGCACTTTAGAAAGATACACAAACGACGACGCCGAGAGCCGCAGACAGAGGAATACTTATTTACGCCATTTTCGCGCACGTTCGGGGACGTGCGCAAGGGTAGGCAGGCGACAAAATAGGGCAAAGCCCAAAAAAGTCGAAATTCAGAAAAAATATCAAAGTATTAAGAAAAGTATAGTGTAAATGAAATCGAAAATGATGTTAAGTGAACATTATTAGGGTACACTCTTTGAGCCTGCTACGGGTGAAGCGAATCATTTTTTCAGCGGATGGTGCGATGGACGGTCACGCGTTGTTTTCAACCAACGTTTCCGATTTTAGATAGAACAACAAATTGTTTTTCTCTGGACAACTAAACAATGCATTGAAAGAGGTGTAGTTTTTTTCTTGTATAAACTTAGGAGACAGCTTTCTTCTTAATAACTCAGTTTTTTGAGTACCGAAAAAATATTTTCGGCAAAATACAATTTTTACATAAAAAGTGATTGTTACTGCTTCTGAGCCTATATTATCCCCAGTTATAATTTTCCCTAGAAAGGATTCAACAAAAAGTCTCTCTGGAGCAGTTTTATTTTAAGAGAGACTTAGTTTTGTTAAAAGAAAGTCAGGTTTTGTAGAATTTAACGTAAAGGCAGAGTAAGCGGTAAGCCTAATAATAAACCTATGTTTAAATCCGTTGATATCGAATGGCGTAGATTTTATTGGAATTCGAGCTCACGACCACCCGCCAGTCAAAGCGGATTACGAGAAAAGGTAGATACAATAAACGGGTAATCATGGTAAACAGCGCCCTCCCCCACAAACGAAAAACCCTGCGCACGACTATGTCCACGTTCATCACAAGTCGCACGGTTGACAACCATTCTAAACGACGGTCGCGTATCAGCTCGATGAATTCAGCCGAAAAATCTGACGTTTCGAAAGGTGTCACAGCGTATTTTTGGGCGGTGAATGAATCCGTCGTGATATGGCAGAGCGCTTCGGGTGGACCGAGATTACCCCGAAGCAAGAAAGAGGTGAATAATGGCCGGTAATCTGACTGAAATCGCAAACGAATTTCACGTTTGAAACTTTCAGAATGCCTGCAGTGGATCTCCCGCAGTTATGATCGTTTGATGCAATATCTATAGTAACTGCGCTTTGTGTTCGATCATCCGTCGGTTGTCTGTCCGGTCCGGTACGGAGAGAAAGTAAAGGGCCGCAGCAGCAGCAGCAGCAACAGTACACGGATAGAAATTGGTAAAACAAACAATGAAATAATAAATGAAAATAAAATCAACAAAAAGGCAAACGATCACGCTGATGTCGTCGTCGTCGTGGTCGTGGTTGGGGCTGTGAGATGATGTGGCCACAGACACGGAACGCAACGCAAGATCGCAAGATCGTTTCGTGTTGTGTCTCTTTCGGGCGGTCGATCGGATTGCCGTGAAGGGGGTTCCGCTAGCTAGCTTACCCTATCGTGGTGTGCGTGCGTACGATTTTAAGTACGATCAAGACGGGGTTGATGATGTCGATGACGTTTGTGCTGACTAACCTTTTAGATTTGGTGATTTATCTCGACGGCACGATCGCTCCGATCCGTGTCGTGTGGTGTATGTGTGTTTGTGTGAAGCGAGATTTATTACGCACACCCGGCCGCGAATATGAGGAGGTGTTTATCAAGAGCCTACCCGATCAGCCAAGTGTATCAAGATTATAACATATCCTGATATTGTGTTACGAGCCATTTTTGTATCAACTTGTGTTCTAAACTTGGTCTCGTTAATAGTTAAAATATCAAAAATTCTATCAAGTTTGTTTAGTGATTATTACAAATTATAGCAAGATTTGTTAGGTTTTCTGCAGAAAAAGATCAGAATTAGTTAGAATTTTTAAACAAATTTTGTTATAATTATGCTACAATATTATAACAGATTTTGTTTCAATCGTGTTATTTAAATATACATATTAAAAGGTTTTCTCAAAATACATAAATTCCTTTTTTTACCATCCTCATTGGAGTATTATTTATTCTCTTATTATAAAGATATGTTTAACAAATTTAAGTAAAGAAAAATGAATAAAATGACTGTTAAAGGTGATCATTGTTAGCCACGACATTTCCAAAACATTAATCTTCAGTGATGACCGCTTGTCACTTGCTTTCCGTGATAGGAAATCACACGTGACATCAATCGATTACATTATTCTGCATTTATTCTTGCTACGGCTGGAGAACCGCCCATATTCAGCCTATGTTCATATAATCGTCCTGAAAAAAAAAAATATTCACATTATCTATCCTTAATTAACTTGATAAAAAAGGTACCTGCAATATATTCAACTTTTTCCGGCTCCAACGCAGTCTTGATTGAAAAGCGATCCTGCTGTGAGCTAGCTGAAGACGTATGAAGACCTCTACCTAGCGGATTATTTGACATGCGCCCCGTTACAGAGCGACCGCTCAGACCATCTGGCCAAACTTCGAGCATGAGAAGTTTTATAAAAACGTAGTCACTCTTATATCCAGCGGTAGAGAATTTCTCCAACTGATCACGTCCAACAAATCCTGGAACTTCGGTAAAAATTGATTTGTTTGTTGGGTTAAGCAACTTGCTGCTAAGAGCATCCGACAAAAAAAGGTGCATTTCAGCACATTCTTGTATTTTTCTCGAAGACGTTGATTAGTATTAGTAAACGATTCCAAACGTTTTTGCATATTTTCAATTTTCGCTTGCTGTCCACACGAACATTCTGCAAAAAGGTATTATAAAAATATTCAAGAGATGTTTTGCTGTTGTGCGTGTGATTGTTTAAGTGTAATTATTTTTGTTCCGGAATTCCTATTTATTATGGTTTCGCAGTAAACTTCACCCAAGCACACAGTTTTAGAGAGTTCTTTTCATCTTACCGATGCGCTGAAATTTGTCAAATATATTTTTACCTGCAACTCCATCAGAACTAACGGAACACTCTGATTGCGTGGACAAAGGTTCGTTGCTTGGCCGTCTGCGACGAATTACTTTCTGTAAAGATTCATATTGGGGCTATAAACTCTGGACACGATATTGTTGTGGACTTGTGGTGTACTTTTAGACAACCAGCGATTGAAGCGGATTTGCGTGTACTGTTAGTGACACCTAAACGTATGGAAGTAGAGGCCGGACACTTCGAAATCGGACAGTGAACTACGTGACTAAAATCATTCTTTATTTCTAGTGAGTTCTCATCCAAAACGAGTCCTTCGGAACTGCTTCCTTTTCGTTTTTCATTCCGAACGACTTGTTCATGGTGCTTCCGTTCGCTAATTTTATTGGCCTGCGGGGGAACGATACATTATAATCTTTTGCTCAAATATGGATGCTATAAATACTTACGGGCTTAAGCACAGCTACTACTTGTTTCTTCTTTCGCCGAGCTCTTACCATTTTACTCTTTTCATTATATTTTCATTTTCGCACTTTGTATCCGAAATGAAAGTCAAATTGTGCACACGATAGTAACTTTTTCTTTAACGCGCTTCTCCGTCCGACCATTTTGATAAATACAAGACACAGTTCAAAGTAAATGAAATTTAGGTACTTGATTCAACCACCTCGAATATCACACTTTCATAATATTTACCAACATTAATTTGTATTTCGCCGTGTCAAATAAATGTTGTGTGAACAAAACAAAATAATATTGACCAAACTTATATCACATTGTAATGAACTTAATTGCTTCAATTTTAAGAACTAGCATCACACGAGTGGCGTTTCCGTTTTCGTTTCGGTTGTTGCTTTTAAGGACTTTTAAGAACTTTAATTGAGTTTGTTCTTCCGCGTTTGCTGGCGAAACGGGTGCAAATTTTAATTCGAATAAATTCAATGTACCAGGTTTTAATCTTGTTGTTTTGAAAATTTGTACAGTATTAATATATCCTGTGCTCTGTGTTTATATTGCAATCACAGTTTCATACTCATTCAATTTTTGACAATTAAAAATGTAGCTCGCAATAATAGACCTTTTTTAAACATTACATTGAACAAAATCAGACATAGGGAGGCAACATCGCTGTCAAATTACGTATCACTTACATCTCTTGACGTTAGCGATACATGAGAAAAGTGCATTTGTCTTCAAAAAACTTGCCCTTTGGTAAAGGATTCAGATGTTAGTGTTACCTTTCGAAAGCGATAACTAACACCAGAATTCACTTCTAAACAGCTTACTGATTTCCAATGAAACTTGTACGATGAAAAATCAACTTTGTTTTAAACCTGAACTTTTTTAAATGTCACCCCCTCCGGCAAACATCATGTCCTCGAGCAGAGTTGCTAGTAACTTCCAGGTTTACACATCTATTTGAGTAAAATACAAAACTCTTTGAAAAACTCATAAACATTTTCAACTTTCCAGGGGGAAAACTCTCATGAATTATTTTCGGAAAGCTCAGAGCGCAAATAACCGATGTCATCTTCAATGCACGAAATCATATTAGCAGCAGTGGGTAACTTCACGAAGGATAAATGTATAATACTTTGCACAAAGCATTACCATATATTCGTGCGTCAATCATCTGTTGTATAGCTGATGCTGGCGAAAAGTTTTTGTATCTTGTTGTATATGAGTAAGACAGATTTTTCAGTATGTTTGGCAACTCATATACCTGACCATGAATCCATATAATTGCCATTCATGTTATTGTCTGAAAACCAACCCACTGTCATATAGTTGGGATTTTCGTAGTCAAATTATGTGCATTTCTTGAATTGACTACAGCATTAAAAGTAATAGTATTTTTGCTGTGAACCTGCAGCTACACGCGAAACTAAAATTTTGTTGATTGAATTTGGCTATCGTTTGTTATTCATCATTCGTCATTTAAAAAATAAGCTAAATAATAGCGAGTACATATACTCATTCGTTATATTGATATGGTTACCAGAGGGATGGTACGCTGTCATGTTTTTAGTTTGTTTTTGTTATCGCACCCATCGAGTCACGACCGTATATAGTTCGATTTATTAATATATAGAATGAATCATAAACGACCCGTCATCACTATTTGATCAGTCCTTGGATCAACAAGACCTATAAAAAAAAAGGTTAGCATCATATATTTATCGGTTAACTAACATTAATTGTTGTTTCACACCTAGAATCCTGCTACAAAAGCAATAATCACGGCAACTGGTATGACATCACGAAATTTATCAGATTTTGATTTAACTGATCGTGGAGCGACCGATATTACCTCAGAGCATATTCTAGACAAGAGGGCCACTTTGTTCAACGGAAGTTCTTGCGAATCTTTCTGCAGTGGTGATAAAAGTTTTACTGTAACAGTATGTGCAACGGTGAAAAATCGGGCTGGAAGATGACATTCAATGTTTTTCCACAAAAATATTAATCGAGACGATGTTTTGAATTGCAACGAAGTACATAATACCGATAGTAACTTCGCCTCTGCAGATGATGCTAACAATGAAGTTGAAAATTCTATAGAAAGTTTACCTCAACTTGAAGAAGAGGATGTCGGAGAGTTTTTAGACGAAACGGTAAGACAAGTTAAAACGCTGAATGATATGTGTTTTTAAGTCGTATGTATCATAACATAAAAACATTATTGTATACCGCATATATCAAGATGGCTTGACAAAATAATTGTTTTTAATTTATTTATCACCAATATTTAGTGGTTAATTTGTGAGTTCGAAATCCAATTTGTGGTTAAGTGGTTTCCGAGAAATTTTCACAAAACTGAGTCAAGCCATCTTGAAACATGATTTTGCTTCAAATGAATCGGACAACGAGGATATATACATCAATTGAAAGCTCTTAATTTGTGGTTCACGAAAATGTAATTTTAAGGTCATAATTACTAGTATTTGTACAGAAATTTATGTTTTATTGTTCACGTAGTTCTGCGTTTTGTTTATTTGTTGATGACGCTGCTAGCCGCTAGTGACGTTGGCTGTTTGCGGTGTTTGTCACTGCTATACTGAGCGTGCGTGTGGGGAATATGGCAAATATCGAGATTCGGGGAACTTAGTCAACACACTTGCTACTACAGGTAGCCCAACAGGCGCAAAATGGATATGTGTAAATTTGTTGTCAAAAAGGATACCGGTAACGAAAATGTACTTTCAAAGGAGAGCAATCCAAATTCGACGGATTATTTTTCGATCGCACAGAGAAGTAACTCGAGTGGAAACCTGGCCAAAATTATTTTCGCCACTGTTTAGTAATATGTTGGAAAATATTTGAGTGAGAAGTGGAAGTGGCTGGTTCGAGTATTGTATCAAAGATTAACTCTAAATATCACGCACATAACTTGATGTTTACATTTACATAGCCTATGTGGCTTCATTAATGTTATTGAATAGATGAAGCAATACGCTCGTATAATTTGTGTTCGCAAAACGGGCAGCGAAACAAATCGAAAAATTTACAAGAAAAATGATGTAGCAAAATATCTTCATTTTGAATTTTGAATTTGTTGCTCACAGATTATATGATGCCTCGTGGAACCTACGTAGTTTAGAAAAAGGCTTTTGGACAGCGTGTTATTTACCTGGATTATTGATTCTGTGCATCAAGTGAATTTTAAGTTAACTTAAATTAGTTGAAGTTCATTCACTTAACTAATCTCATTTAATCTTTGTTGAACTGAAACTCTGTTTTCAGCATGAGGCAGGTATTTGTCAAAATATGTCATGAACAACATTTTTCAAACGGGTCGCAAATGTCAATCTGGACGTTACCGGATGAGATATTTGCGTGGATGTGATGTTATGAACTTCCATTCCCCCGATGATTATATGATCGGATCCCACGAGATTTGATAATTCTTTCAATAATGAAAACGCTCGAAAATACGTAAAAATCACCAATTTCGAAAACTTCTTAAGAGTAGCTATAAATTTTAACATCAGAATTTTTATCAACCGGTTTATTAGCATTGAACATAAAGAATTCATTTGGTGCATAATATTGATCAATTGTCTTTTTTTGACGCCTGGCACAACTTGGTTCGATTCCCAAAAAATGCTTGAAAATTTGTCAATGTTGACAGCGCTCAACGTTAATCGAGTGATGGTATATTGTGAAGCATTTATTTAAGCTGCAGAAAAAATATAGCGGCACCAAAAAGCGACAATTTTTTTTTTATTTTGGTCAGATTTTTGTTCTATGTACTCCTCTGTGCGACATTGCCACTAGTAGCTTAACAGACCTGCGGACAGCAGACATCTTCTTTACAACTTTGCTTATAAGTTAGCACATATGCATGAAAAAATAACAGAAGAGCAACATTAAGTTGGATCCCGGCAGTTTATTTGAACATTTGTTTGAATATTTCCGAAACATTTCTCAGAATCTAGGTGATGAAAAGGGATAATTATTGTTTGCCATTCCTACTGGTTCTGAAAAATAATCCGTCGAATTGGATTGCTTTCCTTTGAAAGTACATTTCCGTTACCGGTATCCTTTTTGACAACAAATTTACACATATCCATTCTGCGCCTGTTGGGCTACCTAAGTTCCCCGAATATCGATATTTACCATATTCCCCACACGCACGCTCAGTATAGGGTTATCGATATTGAAAATAAAATATCGATATTGGTTTTATCGATATTTGAGGCAACATCGATACTGATATCGATATTTTCTGCCTATATCGATATTTTCCTCATATATTTTTTGTTTGGCCTTCAGTTAGCCCTGAAACAAGCTGAACGCCAACGTGAGCGATCGGGCGAGATTTTTGCCGAAGTTATTAAACAGCCGTAAGTAGAGTTGTTCATTAACCTACGGCGAGAATCTCACCCGATCGGTCGCGTTGGCGTTCAGCATGTTTCATGCCTTAAGCAGGTATTAGACGGAGCAAATATTTGCTATTTTTAATACAGATTTTATTTTGTGCAAATAAAAATCGTACCAAAAATAGCAAATATTTGCGTCGTCTAATACCTGCTTTACACGCAAAAGTTGGATGGTGCGAAACCAGTACAAAATTGTGCGTTTTTAGCGCAATTGTTGATGTAATTCGGAACCAGTACAATGATTGCGTGTTGGGCATAACGCAATTAATGCTCTAGTGTTTCTCCAATGTATTTGGCAGCTCCAAACTACTACACCTAAACAGTTTCAACTGGTATCAAGCAGCATTGCAAAGCGAGCGAGAAGCAAAACCATTCTTCTCCTTTCTGCTTGAGGACGAGACATATGCTACGCTTTTCAAGTCTTTTGCACACACGCTTTCGAGATACTTTTTCTTCTTCGAGCATTCCTCTGAATGGCAGCAAGCACGCACCGACAGTATGAGTGAGACTAACAACACTGGTATCAAGTATGTACAGCACGGGTGTCTCGCTCATTCCGTGAAGCAACGAGATATCGCCTTGCGCGTCGCAATCCGAACCGAAAGAGAAGCGAAAGAGCAACCTGCTAATTGTATGTGACGTTGACGTGTCTAGTCTTGTCGCACATACATAGAAATTCTACGAGCGAGAGAGAAATTTCTCTCGTCGCTTGAGAAAAAGCGCGTGCAGTCACTAATACACTTGACGTAAGAAATAAAGTGTCGGTATATGATACATATTCTGATTTCATTCTATGTCAATGTATTCGCAGTACAACTGTTGCGTTATGCGTTTCACACATTTATTGTGCGATTTCTGTGCAACATTTGTGCGAATCGGGAAGACACAATGATTGTACAAGACTTCAACTTTTGCGTGTAGTATTGCATATTCCGGCGAAGTGTTTGCTATTTCATCTCGTCCGTTAGGTCAGCGGGCCGATTGCTGATCGCTTTACGCAAGGTGCATTTTCCAATCAGATTAAACCGACGTTTCGTGAGCCGCGTCTCCTAATCGTCACTGATCCATTGACTAATCACCAGCCAGTTACTAAAGCATCCTACGTGAACATTCATGTTATCGCTTATGTAACACCGATTCTTTACTGAAATTCATCGACTCTGCCATCCCAATGCAACACCAAGGCATCGCATTTGATCGGTTTAATGTGGTGGTTATTGCCCCGAGAAGTTCCACACCCAATTTTCTGGAAATTCGCTCTATACATGCTGTCAATAAAAATGGAAATATGGCAACCATATTTCTGTCGAACTGCTTACATTTTCCATCTACCACTTATTGATTCTAATACCAACAATTCTGGTACCTACTTTTTAGTTGGTTTGCCCTAAAATAGCTGAAATAGAGTAAACGTCCTTCAATTGCTATTGACCTATTTTCGAATAAATATATTTATCAATGGAGAAATCAAGCCTTAACCAGGGTGACCACCCAACCGAGAAAACCGGGAGAACCGGGAAAAAACCTGGAATTGTTTGGAACCGGGAAAAACCGGGAAAAAAAACCGGGAATTTCACTGAATATTACTAGCCGGGGTGAGATTGTCAGCTATCTCATGGCGATCACTAAAATTTCTTGAATAAGTTTTCTGGAAAACGACCAAGAAAGACTGGTCTTCTGACCCGGAAGAGATGGCTGACAGATCACGGGCTGGATGGCACAATCTCACCCCGGCTGCCAGTATATTCAACTCACTTCTCACAGTGCTTATATCAGTTTAGTTTTTATTCATCTTTCTCTTGGAAGCTAACTTGACCACGGTAAGCTCCCCGGAAGTAGCTGTCAAACGGCTCGAATTTTGCCTAGAGCAAATGGTTCACAAAGATAATCTCGCGGGAACTGTAGTTGACAGATTTCGCCAAGAATGCTCACAACTGTTGAGTATGCATTCGACGGAGACATTGCTGACTTCCTACCGCCGTAGTGAAAAACGCCTTGATACTTTCTGTAGAGATCTGATAGCTGGTTTAGGCAAGAAACGTCCTAACTTGACCGTGTTTATTAAGGAGATTTTGATCCAGCGGTTGGTGTACGATGCAGTGCAGGATGCCGGTGGTGAAGACGAAATTGATATCACCAAGTCCTTAATCTATCACGCTCGCGTTTCACATAGCCGATATGTTGAATTGTTGAAGACAAAGAAGAAGGAGAATTCAGATCAAGATGAAGAAGCCAGAAAGAAGAATGCCACGGCCCGTGCTCTTAAAGCTAATGTGTTTAAGTGTAATTCTTTTATATACATATATTGAATCTTAGGTGGTTGAGGTAAAAACGGTTCCTACAAACTTAATTTGGCCTAGGAGTCCCCGGTAATGAGTATTATATGCGTTGTTTATAAGTTTTAAAAATTCTACGCCCTTGCGAGCGGCCTTCCGGCAGTTAACCGGAACATTCGCCATGGCGGGCGAAAACATGCGTGCAGGCATGTTTTCAAGCTTTTTCTTTGTTTTTTATTAATTCCTCCTCCGTTTTCGCGACAAAATTGTTGGAATAGATCTTGCACTTCAAGTTTGCCCAGAAATTGTCGATGGGACGCAGCTGGGGGACGTTGAGCGGATTCGCCGACTTCGGTACCACATCGATATTTAGCCGCTCCATCTCTTCCAACGATCCCTTCGAGTAGTGGGCCAAATCTGGCCAGAACACCGCGTCTTCGCCCTTATGGTATTTCTTGATAAACGACGCAACATCTGGCAGGCACTTCGTACTATAAATTTCCTCGTTCACGGCCAGCCCGGAGCAAAAGAAGAGCTACTTCGACATCCCTTTCTCGCTGATTGTCAACCACAGCCGCACCTTCTTGGGGAACCTGGTCTGTGAAATATCATTCACCTCGGTGCTCACTTTCTTCGTAGGGGAGGTATAATACGAAGTGCCCTACTAATCGTTGTCATCTAGGGTTAGATAGGTCTCGTCGCCAATCACCACTGCCACATCGCGATTTGCCGGGGAAATCGACTTGACCATCTTAAACCGCTGTCGCTGCGTCATTGCTTGCAGCTCCGAGACTAGCACCAGTGGACGGGACTGCCGCTTCCTGACATGTATCCCCATGTTTTCCAAAAACTTTTTCACTGTTTTACCGCATGCACCAACCTCCCGGCCAAGTGCACGCAGCGATTTAGCCACTTTTCCCTCGGTCTTCCTCTTCAGCATCCTTTGAAGCTTCTTGTCGTTCAGGGTCGTTGGCCGTCCGGAACTGGGCTTTCTTTCGATGCTTTGATCGTTGTACAATTGTTTCAAGATATTGTAGATGCCGGAAAGGGCATACCCGACGTCTACAAAGTGCCGCATGATGTCCGTTTTTGACGGGGCGGGGTACCATTTTTTTTTACCGCAAACGTTATCCTTTTGGAAAAGATAACGTCCGTCACATTTTTCAAATTTCTGCAACAATATCTCTGGATTTTAATAAGCCTGAACACGCTTAAAAAGTGACTATATTAGAATGTAATTCGATAATGGGATGTAAATAGACAGTCACGCTTTTTAAATCCTTAACTGTATGAAAAAATGCAAAATTCTGAAGTACAAATAAACCGGGAAAATTATTTGAACAAACCGGAAAAAACCGGGAATTTAATTTCGAGTTTTGAGTGGCCACCCTGCTTAACGTTTGTTTTCAGTATAATTTGCACTTTCAATGAATATCTTATATTGTGTGTAAGCATTTTAAATTTAATTTTTATGCCATGATGAATTTATGATCGGTAGGCAAAATTTTACCGGCAGCACTCCCCTGATGGCAACCAAGAATATCGGACAGCAATATCGAGTCGCAATATCAAAATATCGATAGTATCAAAGGCGCCAATATCGGTTAAAAATATCGATATTGTGGAGAGCGAATATCGATAATATCAAATATCGATAAAATATCAACAACCCTAGCTCAGTATGGCAATGACAAACAGCGCAAACAGCCAACGCCACTAGCGGCCAGCAGCGTCATCAACAAATAAACAAAACGTTGAACTACGTGAACAATGAAACACAAATTTCTGTAAAAACACTAATAAATATGATTTTAAAATTTACATTTTCATGAACCACAAATTAAGAGCTTTCGATTGATCTATATATCATCGTTGTCCGATTCATTTGAAGAAATATCATGTTACAAGATGGCTTGACTCAGTTTTTTGAAAATTTCTCGGAAACCACTTAACCACAAATTACCCCAAATTGGATTTCGAACTCACAAATTAACCACTAAATATTGGTGATAAGAGAATTGAAAAAAATTATTTTGTCAAGCCATCTTGATATATGCTTGTATACCTTTTGTTTCAGATTTTTTTTGACGGCAATGATTGCATTCAGTTTGCAGAAAGTTTGTCTGTAATGCATGTTTTACTAATGGTTCTTAATTATTACATAAAACATAAACTCACACAAACTGCCTTAGAAGATCTACTTCGTCTATTGAACGTCTTTTCCAGGTTCATATAATATGAACAAAAGCTATTTTTGTACTAACTGTTAATATGGGTGAGTTTGTAGACGAATAAACTATTACCAGAGTTAAATATCATATGGTCGGCGTGCGACCAGATTAAACCAAGCCCCAATTTTTTAAAAATTGAGTTATTAGTACCAGTGGATAATGATATTATAACAAAATTATGTAAAATAAAAACACAGGTAGATTAAATTATATCGTCCTAGAATCTAAAGTGTTCATTGATTGATAAAAAACACTACGAAATTTTCCATCTAACTTGTTATCGACGAATATTTTTTCAAAGCAGCCTAGCATCTCTAATTTCTGACATAACTTAGTTGATTTGATATGCTTAGGACAGTACTTTCCTTTTTTCTTCAAAAAAAAAAAACACCATTAAACATTCAAGTTAATGATAACAGAATTTGATATAATTCTGTTCTTATGATTTATCTCTGATATCAAAAATATTACACGATTTGATATTTCTATCAAATTCAGATATATTTGTGTTACCCGTTTGTTATAATCGTTTGATCGGGTAGCCAGTCACGCATACATTCGGCCTAATGAGAGAAGTGATATTTTGATTTTTTTCCCTTTCTGCTGCTGGTTTAATCTTATTTATCTGACTTTCAACTGCGAGCCGGATCGGGTATGAAAGATAAGACGGCTGAGCGCGATCGAATGGGAATGGCCGTCAGCAGAGGAGACGCTATCTGCGCCGGGAATTATGAGTCATCGTTGGCTCGATTTGAGCAGAATTTCTCGGCGCTTTTCGGTTTTTTGAAATTTGAAAATATTCCACTGCCTTCCCGAATCAGAGGCTTATACTGCAATGATTATTTTATCGGAATGCGCTACCAGGAAACTTTCGGTGAGAATTTCGTAACAACTTGAGTGCGGTGAAGCGCTATCGAGCGGATGAAAAACTTCGTCAGCTGGCGAACGTGCGCAATCGTCTTCAAGCGCTTCTTTCAAGATATCTGCCTACTTTGTAGAACAACAACAACAGCAACGCGATTCGTGTTGTGCTTGCGGCTTAAACCAGTAACCAGTCGGCTACTTTACACGATCGCTCAGCTCATTACACTCTGTCGACTCGAGCAACCATGTTGCATGCATGGTGCTGTTTTGCTGCGCCTGCATTCGGTATGTAATCTTTAAAAAAAACTATAAAAAACCGTATATGATTCGAGCTATCCTGACGATCTGACGGCTGGCCAATTTGCGACCCCATGGGACTGCTTCTTACGTACCAGACGCGTTAACAGTTGGTAGCCGCATGAAAAGTCGTACGTCTTCCCATCATATTACGAGCAGATTATCGCTCGAAGCAAGTAAAAAGCTTCACCGTATCAAAATGGGAGGTGATATTCGCCATCAAGCAGCGATGCTGCCGGCGAAATTGTGAAAATTTCTTTTGTTATGTCAATCTAGGCTGATTAGGGGGCAACGAAAAAATGTTTACTGATTACATTAACAACGTGGGTGATTTCACGCCAATTAACCCAGCCAGGTGATATTGTTAGTTTTAGCAAGTTTTGCAGAACCCTGGAAAGATAACGGTGGTTAACAAGGGTTTCGTCCTAGAGCTCAAACTGGAAAAATGTGAAAGATTTTAGCTTTTTCCTGTGAATGTTTTTTCGTCATCTATAATGTGAATTTTGGTGTCCCCAGCAAAGACAGCTATAATCTTCCCGATCAGAAAGGCAAAACGAAAATGTAACAAAAGCTGTTAGTTTGTTATGCGGAAAACCTTCCAGGTTATGTTACCAATTTGATCCCGTTAGGTGTTAAAATAACAGAAATCATAACAAAAATAATTCCACTAATATCAACCCATATCAAACTTTGTTACTAACGTATCAGCTTTAAAACAAAATAAAATAGCATATAAAACAGAACAATAACAACCATTGTTAGGAACATTAGCTTTTGATAGAGATGAAAAATTTGTAAGACATGTTTCAGAACAACTTCATTTCACGATTTGTTATTACAGCTCATTCAGATCCAATTTTGTTAGCATATAGGAAAATACAAAATCTTATCGAAATATGTTCGTTTAGCTGTGGGATGTTTTGTTATCATATCGATAATTAACGATAATCGATAATTAACCGGTACTTAATGAAGAAAAAAGCAGTGTCGCTAGAAGCGAGGAGTCAAATTGACGCAGACTATCTTTTTAGGGTTAAATCACAGAAATTCTAGACGAACTTTTTTCGAAAATAACACTGGTCGACAGAAGCGAAAAAATGCTACCATTAAGCTCAAAATAGTAGCCCCAGATGGATTATAGCTTTTCAACCAATCCTGTGAAATTTCGTGCTTCTAACCAGTGTGAAAATGTATCAACTAACGCATAGTAATCAGTGAAGGAAATGAAATGATTTTGAGCTGATTGTTTTTTCATGATGACAAGTACAAACAGTTGAGATGACAAATACAACAGTTGACTACATACAACTCTGAGAATAGAGTGATGCGCGTTGCTCCGTTGTAATTCTCTCTTCGTACGTATCGTAGGAAAAAAACGATAGCAACAAGCAAAAGAATAATTGAGAGTCCCATAAATTTTGGTTGGATTGCATCTCGCATCGCAGTGACGCAGCAGCGATGATGCGGTGCGGTGATGATGGGAGGGAGAGTAAGTAGTTCGGAAGGTATTTTTTTCAGCAGGTTTTCTATAGCAGCCAAACAGATACCAAAATGTGCTATGTTTGTTACCGAGAAATCCTACGTTTGTTGTATTGCGTTGCGATTTCGTCAATGACATTACTCACTAGTTTTTGTTATGATTAGTGAATGGAATATTTTCCTCATACTAATTTGGGTAGTAACGTTATGGAAGAGTGAGAGGGGATGGAGTTTTGGAAATCTTTGAATAATGCTTGACTTGCTTTTGAACTGGTTTTGGATGCATTATTGCAGATATTGATACTGCATTTTCACGTTTCAGTGCTGCGATTTTCAGGTTTTAGTGCTGTATGCCAATTGTGTTGAACCGAATATATTTGTACAGAAGTACAGAAATAACACCGAGAGGTAAAATAAGGCTTCTTTAGCAAAATCTTTAGCAAAAATTTGTAGAGGTTTGTAGAATTATCATTCTTATTAAACATATGCTGGCAACGACATTTTTATTATCACTGGACTTGTTTATTCATACTAAATTCAACAAGGAACTTGGAATATAAGCATAACAACTCAGATCTTTTTTTCCCTTCCTTTTCAATTTTCTATATTTCTGAGTACAAATGACATAAAGTATTTACAGATCAAATTTGTAACGGCTAATTTAACAAACATATTTACCCTAGTAAAAATGTTATGCAGCTTAAATCCAAACAAAATATGGCAAGTGTTTTTTACGTCTAATGCATGATAAATACCTGATAAAATCTGCAATATTTTGCAAATCATTGAAACTTTTTCTATCTTTCACAACAGTTCGAAAAACATAGAGGAGAAACAATTGGTATGATAAAAAGCTCATCGAAGCTTTTTTCCTGATTGGTCTGATTTCAATTAGTCGAATGCTCGCGGAATACCAGTTCAAGAAACACTAGTTAGGGCCAACAATAGTGGTCTTAAAAGGCTTCGCGCTTATTCCACAGCCCTCCGACCGAAAAGCATTGCCACAACGATTATTAGGTTAGTTTCAGAGCTATATGCTCTGTACTGAAAACAGTTACAGTTTGAACCTTTGTTTTTATTTGTTTTGGAAATATTCGAACTGTTATTTAAATTTGTATACACTTGTAACAGTAAGGAAAAAATTCTTAATACATATTTAGAAGAAATTTGGTTTTGTAAGTTCTCCGTACGTCACAATTGAATCAGTTGTAACACACCCTGTTGACACAGTGCGGTTCGATGGTTCGATTTTGGTAACATATTTATTTGCTTTCATTGACCACAGGGGGTTTGTTTCTGAAAAGTTGGTTGGGTTTGTAACGACAGATGTTGTTTGGCCATAATGGGTCAAGTAGGAGAAACATGCTGTTAGTGATAAATCAAACGGGCCCGTAACATCAAAATTGCACAAAAGCTTGAAAACTCCGAAATTCAAAGAGTAGTAAATCTAGAATTTGTTTATATTAAAATGTTAATCTGACTTAACACCAACTAATTATATGTAAGGAATTACCCATCGTGAAAAAGTTGAAGAGGTTGTTTATTAGACACGACCGCAGAGTTAACCTAGAATACGACAGCCTGTCTTAAGTCAATGTATTTCTTGCAATAGGTTTGGGAATACACTCAATGAGGTTAATCAATTTAATGGTCTCTCTGTTCCAGATGACGTTTACCTCTACAGACGGCACCGGTAACGACAAAGAACAACAGCAGAAGCTATGTGCAGCTAAGCAGTTTCACTTGACGCCATATCCAAAACAAGAATGAAATTGTATTGTTTTGTGGCTGCGACAATTTTCTGCAGTTTGCAGTAGCGTAGATAAATTTAAAACTGATCGCTGCAAATAGTAGGACTTGAGCGAAAAATTATGTGATTCAGGTTCACTGGCGCAAACATTCTTCAAATAAATGTTAAAATACACTCAGTAAACTTTGAGGCTTAGCTGAAGTCAAAAGAGGTTAATACTGTTTGTCAATGCCATTTATTGACAACTGAATATTGTTTTTTGACATGGCAAATTTTTTATTTAGTTCTGAATGATTTACTGTGTAAAATCAACATGAGATGATTTATTGGAAACTATATATGATAATTTTTATCGCTATACTGCTAGTCACGCACGCTATATAGCTAGCCACGCACGCTGTAGATATGCACACACGCTATATAGCTAGCCACGCACGCTATAAACATGCACAGATATGCTATAGACATGCACAGACACGCTATAGACAAGCACAAAAACTATATAACCATGCACACGCAAGCCACGCACGCTATAGACATGCACGCGCTATATAGCTAGCCACGCACGCTAGCGACACACGCTATAAATATTCACACACGTTATATATGTGCACACACCCTATATATACACCCTGGAAGATGGTGGCTTCTCAAACCACCTGGCGGTGCGAGTCTCATTTAATTTCTGGCTGTATTCACCCAACGATATCTGAATTGAATTACCACTGGTGGGGTCCAACTCAGATCAAAAGGGAGCCGAACTGAAAAAGTTAGGTTCTGCAGCTAACCACTACCGCCGCCGCTGTTGCCCGCTGCTGCTCCACGCCGCCTTTGCCCACTGCCATCGCTGCTAGTAAACTGTCCGCTGCTGCCTGCTGCTAGTAAACTGAGATTGCTTGAGGAGAAGCAGTCTCTTATATAGCCCAACGAGTGCATTCCTGGCTAACTTAGGGAAAGGCAGCAAGCACCAATCAAAGGTCGACATTTACGTTTCGACAAGGTTCAACAATTTTCAATAGTACAATAGTTCGAACAGTCAGATTACAATTTTCTGCATTTGGACGGTTGCTTAAATGATTTTCCAATCGATTGCTGCAAAAATGACGGGAATCGGTTGAAAACTGACTGAGTTTAGAACGTTTGAAATTGGACAATTTTCGTGACGCTCTCCATGTTTTCGGTTTTCGAAATTGGATCCCTGTATTGAAGTTGAACCCCTATATATGTTGCCGTAAGACGTATTCTACGTCGAAAAAATCAATTTTGTCAATGATCAAGGAACAACTTTATTTGAAATAAAAAAGTCTCTCTCTCTCTCTCCAGCTCGGGGAAAACTAATAGTGTCAGAAGGATCGTAGCTCTAGCCCCGCAATTGTCCTGTACACTCAACAGTTGGCTGCAAAGTCTGTGTATAATAAACAGAAGTTCAAATTTCAAGACGGAATGTAGCACCAAGGCATTGCTTTACATTATCAATACACAAAATTTAAAATTGTTAAAAAAGTTGTTTAAGTTAATATTTCCGAAATCTCATTTTTTGTTATGAAAACACTATAAAAGGTTAGCTAAATATTTGTTGTCTGATCATGGCAAACTGAGAGAGAAAAAGCTACCACCAGGGTTGCCACATTTATTTCTGTATTTTCGCTCGAAAATATCTGTATATCTGTTTCACGGGCTAAAAAACCTGTAGAAAAAATCTGTATCGAGCAAACTAAGAACGTTGGATGAAAAACTTCTTCCTTAAAAAATATATTGAAACAAATCACCATTTTTTGCTTTAGCTTAATTTTTTATTGGTTTCAAACTTAAAATCAAGCGATAATCAAATGTAGTAACTGCGCACAATATTGCTTTTTTTTTTTTTTTTTTTTAAGGGGGATTTGTTAGTAGCTTAAGTATTTATGATAAATATTAGTAAATAATGAGTATGTGTGTCCAATCACAAATGGTGACTTCTCAACACTGTTAGAAATTTGTAATTTTAATTGTTAGGATTTGTTTGCTTTCGCAATTAGGACTTATCATTCGTAGGGATTTAAACCTACTTGTCAGAAAAGGGGAAGTAAACTTACAACTAACTTAATTGCTAACTTATTGGCTATAAAGAGAGCTTATCGTAGCAATTGAGGATTGCAACGATTTTTGTCGAAAATTGTTAATAATTTTATTTGACATAGCTTCTAATGGTTCAACACCAGTAAGTCTATGTAATTCGAGTGTACCAAACCAAGGAGGACGCTTCAAAATCATTTTCAGAATTTTATTCTGAATCCTTTGGAGCGTTTTCTTCCTTGTTGAACAGCAACTTGACCAGATCGGTACAGCATAAAGCATTGCTGGTCTAAAAATTTGTTTGTAAATCAAAAGTTTGTTCTTTAAACAAAGTTTAGAATTCCTGTTAATGAGAGGATATAAACATCTCGTATATTTGATGCACTTGGCTTGTATACTCTCAATGTGCTCTTTGAAAATAAGTTTTTTATCATAAATTAGTCCCAAGTACTTAACCTTGTCGGACCAACTTAAAATAACCCCATTCATCTTGACAACGTGATTATTGTTTGGCTTGAGGAAAGAAGCCCTAGGCTTATGCGGAAAGATTATCATTTGAGTTTTAGAAGCATTGGGAGAGATTTTCCACTTTTGCAAGTAGGAAGAAAAAATATCTAAACTTTTCTGCAATCGACTGCATATGACACGAAGACTTTTTCCTTTTACGGAAATGCTTGTGTCATCGCAGAACAATGACTTTGTGCATCCTGAAGGCAAATCAGGAAGATCTGAAGTGAATATGTTGTACAGGACTGGACCCAAGACTGAACCTTGAGGTACACCTGCTCTGACAGGAAATCTATCAGATTTTGAATTCTGATAGACAACCTGCAGAGTTCGATCAGTAAGATAATTTTTTAAAATTTTGATTAGGAAAATTGGAAAATTAAAAGTTTGCAATTTCGCAATCAAACCTTTATGCCAAACACTGTCGAATGCTTTTTCTATGTCTAAAAGAGCAGCTCCAGTGGAATAACCTTCAGATTTGTTAGCTCGTATCATATTAGTAACTCTGAGCAATTGATGAGTTGTGGAATGCCCATGGCGAAATCCAAACTGTTCATTTGCAAAAATTGAATTTTCGTTGATGTGTGACATCATTCTGTTAAGAATAATTCTCTCAAACAGTTTACTTATTGAAGAAAGCAAACTGATTGGTCGATAACTTGAAACTTCAGCTGGGTTCTTATCCGGTTTTAAAATGGGAATAATTTTTGCATTTTTCCATAATTTGGGAAAATATGCAATTTTGAAGCAGCAATTGAAAATTTTCACTAAAAATTCCATTGTGCTCTCAGGGAGATGTTTGATTAGTATATTAAAGATTCCATCGTCACCAGGTGCTTTCATATTTTTGAAATTTTTAATAATTGATTTAATCTCATTCAAGTTAGTTTCAATTATTTCTGCAGGTAAAAAATTCTGGGAAGAAATTAAATCAAATTGACGTGTGACTTCATTTTCAATTGGACTCACAAAATTCAAATTTGAGTTATGAACACTCTCAAACTGCTGAGCAAGTCTTTGAGCCTTTTGTTCATTGGATACAAGAAAACGTTCACCATCTTTTAAAACTGGAATAGGCTTTGAAGGTTTCTTAAGAATCTTCGACAGCTTCCAAAATGGTTTTGAATATGGTTTCAATTTTTCAACTTTAGTCTCAAAATTTCGATTTCTCAGAAGAGTAAATCTATGTTTAATCTCTTTCTGTAAATCTTTATAAATAGTTTTAAAAACAGGGTCACGAGAACGTTGATATTGACGTCTGCGGACATTTTTCAAACGAATTAGAAGTTGAAGATTTTCGTTAATTATTGGTGAATCAAATTTCACTTGTGCCTTTGGAACAGAATAATTCCTGGCATCAACAATTACACATTTTAATGCGTCCAAAGCGGAATCAATATTCACTTCGTTTTGCAAATCAAGCTCATTATTGAAATTTCTCTCAATATGAGTTTTGTATCTTTCCCAATTAGCCTTGTTATAATTAAAAACAGAGCTCATAGGGTTTAGAACAGATTCATGTGATAAAGAAAAAGTTATTGGAAGATGGTCAGAATCAAAGTCAGCATGTGTGATCAAATCACTACATACATGACTTTGATCTGTAAGCACCAAATCAATTGTTGAAGGGTTTCTTACAGAAGAAAAGCATGTAGGACTATTCGGAGACAAAATAGAATAGTATCCTGAAGAACAATCGTTGAATAAAATTTTGCCATTGGAATTACTTTGAGAATTATTCCATGAACGATGTTTAGCGTTAAAATCGCCGATTATAAAAAATTTCGAACGATTTCTGGTGAGTTTTTGTAAATCACCTTTAAAATAATTTTTGTGCTCGCGTGTGCATTGAAATGGTAAATATGCTGCGGCAACAAATAAAATCCCAAGTTCAGTTTGAACTTCAATTCCCAAAGTTTCAATAACTTTCGTCTCAAGATGGGGAAGAGCACGATGTTTGATTCGGCGATGAATAACAATTGCAACTCCACCGCCGGAACCCTGAATCCTATCATATCTATGAACCACGTAATTGGGATCATATTTTAATTTTATGTTAGGTTTCAAAAATGTTTCAGTAATAATTGCAATATGCACATCATTTACTGTTAAAAAATTAAAAAGCTCATTCTCATTGGCCTTCAATGAGCGAGCATTCCAATTTAATATTTTAATTGCTTTATTTAAAATCATTGCTAAATTTTAAATTAGAAACAATTTTAATTGTAAAATTTGTGCCTATTTGAATGGCTTCAAACATTGATTTTGCCTGCAACATGGCGTTCATAAGATCATTGCCTGTTGCAAAAAAGAAAGTTTACCTGCCGTAATAGGCCCCAGGCAGTCGACATTAGAAAAAATATTTTCGGCAGCAAAATTAGCTGGAGTAATAGGTGTACAATTATTTTCTAGCGTGTTTTGCTTACCCATATTAATGGTCATTTTCGAACTACCAACACTAGGCGGTATAATGTTCGAACTACCTGTAACCTGTGCATAAGTTAAACGGGTATGCAAAGGAGTAGGTAAACTATGCGTCACTGGTACGCTTGGAGAATTTTGTTTTGAAGTTGGTTTTAATTGAGAAATTGAATTTTGTTTACCTTGCCTTGCCTTAACAATTGCTAAACGGACTGGGCATTGATAAAAATTTGACATATGGTTGCCGTTACAATTCGCACAGCGAAAATTTTTACTCTCTTTCACAGGACATGTGTCCTTTTTGTGAGAAGAGTCTCCACAATTAAGACATTTTTGGTCCATGTTACAGAATTTGGAACCATGGCCATAACGTTGGCAAGTACGGCATTGGGTGATATGCTTTTCACCTCCGCCATACTTCCTATAAATTTCCCACTTTACACGCACATTATACAAAGCATGTGCTTTTTCAAAAAATTTTAAGTTGTTAACCTCATTGCGGTTAAAATGAATTAAATAATTAACAAGGGAAATTCCAGTTCTCTGACTGTTTTCGCCTCGTGATTTTTGTTTCATTAGAATTACTTGGGTAGGGGCTATGCCAAGTAATTCTGTTAAAGTAAGTTTGATCTCATCAACGGTTTGATCGTTGGTGAGACCTTTCAAGACAACCTTGAACGGCTTGGCGTTCTTGGTGTCATATGTAAAAAATTTGTACATCTTGTCAGTTAAATACTGAACAAGACGATCACGACCCTTAACTGAGTCGGCTAATAAGCGACATTCACCTCTACGGCCAATTTGATAGGTAACTTTAACGTCAGAAACAAACGTTGAAAGTTCCTTTTTGAATATATTAAATTCAGAAGAAATAGTTACCACGATAGGTGGAACTTTCTCCTTTTTTAAAGATTTTATATTTTGTATAGTTTCATTATTAATAACTTCCATTTCACCAGCTTCTTGCTCAGGCAAAATAGCAAAAGGATTGTCACTACAGACACTCGATGTGTCAGAAAGAGATGCCTCTCTTTTCCTCCCCGCAGCGATGCGAGGTTTCTTTTTCCGTCCAGCCATTTCAGGTGATACGAAAAAAGTTAAAACAAATGTTAAATTCAAAGGTAGGTAGTCTTGAGAAAGACTGATGGGAAATAACTTTCAGGTAATCTTTAAAAGACACACTGACAAAACACAAACTTTGAAGCTATAGGCAGTCAAAGACCAGTCCACAAGCAACCGAAAAAACGTCTGATCTGTAGTACAGTTCAAGACGCACTGCACAATATTGCTTATTTTTCTTTACGTGATGTTCATGCATGTTTTTGTTAATTTAATTTTAATAGCTCCTGCTTGGTTAGCAACGTAGGTTTTAGCTTTTAAAATTGAGCTCATGAGCTTAGGGGCCATGAGATTTCTGGCTTTAGACGTGCTGCAATTATGTATTGAAAATATGCGTTCGACACAAGCCGAAGAATGTGGAATTATTGAAAAAATTCGCACAAATGATCTCAGTAACGGAAACATGAATTTATCATTCGGCATTGTGGCGCCCAACTACTCAGACCAAGTTAAGTCATCATTTTCAACAAATCTTCCGGTCAAAAAGTTTGTTCTTAGCGAGCAAAATTCGTTATCCAAGTCGATCAGTTACTGTTACGAATTTGGAAAATCAAATCATTTAAATTTTCAATTTCACGAATGTTTTGAGATTACATAAATTTACTGTTTTTACAACAGGATCAATGAAATCGAATAGCTTCGCAATTTCGTTGAATCGATTTTAAAATTTCAAGAAGTTAGGATTTAAATTCGAATAGCAAAAAATTCTGTAGAATCTGTATTTTTGACAATACTCTGTAATTCTGTAATACAGATTCTGTATTGCTTTTTTAGTTCAAAAATCTGTAAAATACAGAAAAATCTGTATATGTGGCATCCCTGGCTACCACCAAAAAAAACCCGTTGAGTTGAGTGAGAGTAGGAAAACACGAACTCTCTTTCTTGAAAAAAAAATCCCCATCATTGAGTAAATATTTACGATCCAATTTCTCTTATTCATTACTTGTTCATAACGCGACTAACTTTATATTCTCAGCTGTGCACATAGAGAATAACATATATTGCGTGCTCCCACGATGAAAAGTACATCGTAAGAAGGAAGGCGGAGAGAGTGCACCAGTAACGATTTTTTTTATATGGTGCTCTTTTGTGATCTTCGTTATTCACCTACCATGGAGGTCTGTTTGCAAATGTGCGAAGAATAAGAATAACTCGCACACTGACGACGATGTCAACGCATCATAGGCTTGGTTTATACGTATTCATTAATCGCTAGAAGCAATTTTTTTCCATCGGCACTATTAGTAATTGCTCGCCGGGTTCGTCGCTTCAACGTTATATTTATGAGAAAACTCATTAAATTCTAAAAATCTTGGTCTAGACAAACGTTGAAAGCTGACTGAATCTCAACAAAAAATAGTTACTTTATTGTCCCAAATTTTAACAATGGGAGAAAAGTTGAGTTCAAAGATGACTTAATTCATGTACGGATACTTATTGAAAAATAAAAAAAATAATGTGATAAACTTGTTTATCATCAGAATATTTCAGAAGTGATTAGAAAGTTCTAAAAAATGCGCTCCTATCAACTAAAAGTTCTTTATCGATCGGACAATAAATATGTTTAGGGTGATTAGTGATTGTAGTTTATAATATCTTAGCATGGTCCCTTGACGAGTTTCCTCATCCAAGTATGAATGTTTTTACTGTGCATCGTGGTATGGAAACAGAGTGCAGAGGACAGCGAATTCAACATTTTCGGTTGGATTTAATCAAATACTTTTGGATCATCAGCACATAATACATACTTTTCCTAACCGTTTTCAAGTCCATGTTCTTCAGCGATATTCGGTTCAACTACTCTTTTTTCAACTGTCGACATCAATAAATGTGTTGTAACACTTCGAGAAAAGACTTGCTTCAGGAATGAAGTGAATAAGGCCTTTATTCGGAAAAATGCACCATTTTTATCCATGTATTTTTTCCACCCAAATTAATGAAAAGCTGAGTATAACTAGTTTAGAGTGTATTATTTACATGAACAAAATTTCATCACAATAATTATTGAGATGGCATCGAAACAAGAAGAAAATCGACAGAGAATTTTGCGCGCCGTCATGGAAAATTCGACTGCGACCAAGAGATGGATCAGAAGACAACTGGGAATCACCTATACAACTGTGTCTCGGGTAGTAAAAACGTTTAAGGAGTCCGAGCGGCGAGCTGGATGTGGAGGAACACCGAAGACTGCTGACCCTGTGAAGGCCCGGAAGGTGTTGGATTATTTCAACCGTAATCCGAACCTTTCGATTCGCGACGTGGCTTTGAAGGCAAAGTGTACCGCCTGGTTCGTTCAGCAAACCATAAAATGAGCTAGGCTTCGTGTTTTCAAGGTCCGAAGTGACGTGATCAACAATACACGGCGGATAAATCCCGCGCAAGGAATCTGTATCGAGAATGGTGAACGAAACTGGTGTGTGTGGTTATGGATGACGAAATCTACATCAAAGCAGACGCAAAGCAGATACCGGGGCTGGAGTTCTACGTTACCAAATCACGGTTTAATGTTACGGAAGACATAAGGAAGAAGAAAATGGACAAATACGCCAAAAAAAACTTGCTCTGGCAGGCTACATGCCAATGAGGTAAACTGAGTAAACCGTACATCACAACGGATACGAAATTTACAGCACCGAGTGCCTCCTGAAGCGTCTGTTGTGCTTCCTGCGGTCCACCGGAGGCGAGACACCATTTTTTTCCTAGTCATTGTGGAATCAAAGGAAATGAGAAGGCCGACTTACTAGCCAGACATGGGTCATCCACTAACTTTGTTGGCCCAGAACCTTTCTGTAGGGTCTCCCCGAGCGCTCTGAAAGCTGAACTCGCTGAATGGGAGAAAGGGACCATCAATGCAAACTGGGAAGTCTTAAGCGGATTACGACAATCGAAAAGATTCATAGAGCCAAATCGCAAGGAGAGCCTCGTGCTGCTCAGGTAAAATAAGAAAGATTTGGGGACATTCACGGGTCTTACTACAGGGCACTGTCCGAATAAGTATCATCTCAAGAAGATAGGCAAACTTGATGATGATAAATGTCGCCTGTGTGACATCAAAAGCGAAACTTCAGAACATCTACTTTGCGAATGCCGAGTATAAATACAACGCAGAATGCGTATTTTCGGTAAGGGACACATAGAACCTACCGAAATTTGGAGGGATAGTCCCGGTGAGGTAATAAACTTCATACGAAGTGCGTTGCCCAACTGGGATAAATGTGAAATGTAGCAAGACATCAACTCGCCGCATAGTGATGTACCTGCTCGTACGCACTTAGAGTAAGTTGAAGCATACCACAATAGATCAAACAATGGTCGCAGTGGTTCAGTCTTCTACAAGAAAAAAAAATTAACAGTCTTGTATGAACTAAAAAAAACATATTTTTTGCTTCGATATAACGTAACGAAAATGAAAATAAAGTTGCCTTATACCAAGGTTTGGCTACAACAATACAAAATCTGGTAAAACTCGAGCATTTTTTGAGTAGTTTCTGAGATTCGTCTGGATTGGCCACGGGAACCACTCATTCTTACGTGTCTCAAGCCCAAATTTAATATAAAAGTCGAAAACGTGTTTACGAACAGCAGATATTGAGATATTCGTGCATTATAATTGATACCTAAATATATTCAATATTCTCAATATATCAAAACTCATGTGCATAACCTGTGTTTGATATCATCTCATCACATTCCTCATACAAAATATAGAACCCAAAAAAAGGTAATGTTCAAGTGGATTTCTGTATTTTTACAAATTAGGTTACTGCTTGTTTTTTTTACCAACTTCAATTCTTTTGTGCGTGAATTGTGTACACACTTAAAATTTATTGCCGGGTCTCGGTTATTTATTGCCGAGAACGGCACCACTGTGCGCTCGGTTAAAAAAATGATGACAGCTGTCACATTTTTCCGTAAATCTCGGTTCACCGAAATGAAATTCCGGCACAAAATATCCGAAATCCGAGATTTCAGTTAGGTTGAACCACGATTTACGAAAAAATGTGACAGCTGTCATTTCTTTCTTAACCGAGCACTCAGTGGTGCCGTTCTCGGCAATAAATTACCGAGACCCGGCAAAAATTTTTGGGTGTGTATTTTTGTTATGCACGAGTCTTGAATGTTACAACAGAAGCGTTCTATGAAACAATCAGTTGGTTGTTAGAACTTAATTGTTAAAAAAAAATCTGATCGATTGCCAAACCTTAGATAATCTGATAATAAATGACTGGGATATAAGCGCCTGACAACTTATTCGAATTTAGGCCCTTACCTCCAGATAGACGTAGTCCTACGTCGAAAAGCTACGTCATTTAAAAATGATCCCTAAGGACGTTGCGATACCACCGATACTAATACAGAATCGATCCTTCTACTTCCAATACTCGGATATTTGGTATCGATGTTTTACCAGCGATACTTCATCAATATCGATACACTCCTCTCAGTATCGAAAAGACTCAACAACCCTGTAAAGAAGAACAAACGAAGCAGAAAACTTGCTGTTTCCTGTACGATTTTGATGCATCGTATGCATGCATGCCATCTCAACGGCACAGGATCAATTATTAAGGAAAAGCGTAATCGACTTTCGACTTTCAGAGATTCAGTAAATTTACAGACCATTTTACGAACTGACAGGTGTCACGTGTCAGCAGAATAGTTGATGATGTTGCTTTTACTTGCGTTATGTCAGCGGTTCCGAGCTTTCTGTCAAAATTTCATTCATGGATTGAGTTCAGAAACGTCTCGTAAAATGATCTATATAAATGGTTTAATTGAATTAAACGTTTTATCTTGAGAAATAAATAATAAAAAAGAAGTATGACTTATATTTTAAATGAACTGGTATCGCACAACGATACATTCAGGTATCGATACGTTAGCCTCGATACTATCGGAATATCAGTACTTGCTCTCGAAACAGGTATCGATCCTAAGTATCGATGTTTAATGGTATTGCAACGTCCCTAATGATCCCTAGCTTAGATAGCTGCTCGTCCTCAGACATGGCCTGCATAACGTAGTTCCGCCAATTTACTCGGTGCATGGTTGCCTGCCTCCAATTCCATGGGCACCTGGTGTTCTGCAGATTGTGTTTCATCTGATCCACCCATATCACTGTTACCGCCCCTCGTTTTCTTGTTCCTACCGGATTTGAAGCGAACGCCAATTTTGCAGGGTAGCTATCCGGCATTCTAGCTATATACCCTGCCCAGCGTTTCCTTCCAGCTTCAGCCACTTTCTGAATATTGGGTTCGCCGAAAAGGTACGCAAGCTCGTGGTTCATACTTCGCTTCTAGACTCCATTCTCCTGCACACCGCCGAAGATGGTTCTTAGCACCGAGCGCTCGCAGGTCCTCCTCGAGCATTGTCTACGTCTCATGACCGTAGAGAACAAACGGTGTTATGTGCGTTTTGCACCGGTTACACTTCGTACGGTGACTGATTCTGCTTATAGTAGGCACGACTTCCGCTGATAATGCGCCTTCGGATCTCACGGCTGGTATCATTGTCCTCAGTTATCAGCAGCGTTGCCACTAAGTTTTGAATAAAATCTGGCAAAACAAAAATAAAAAGTCTGGCAAAAATCTGTCACTCATTTTAGGACAAAATTCCTGACAGAATTGAAAGTGAACAACAACAACAATATCGCACGCTAGCCTGGGGGCTAATGCGGTCTCGATCAACTAGATTAGTTGAGAGAATTCGTTATCGATATTGTTTTCGGCACATTTTGCATATTGTAGGATAAGTACAACGATACACCTCGACAGTTCCAGTTCCTCGACCTGATCGGGAATCGAACCCGATATCACAACCGTGTGGGAGAGCTAGCCGACCGACATCGCTAACCACAGAATTGAAAGTGATGACCTTTTTTTGCTCTCGCCGGGTGTAGGTAGGTAAAGGCCAGGCACGGCCCATGTCGCAATCATGACCTTTTTGCGAGACGACGCGGATAAAATCTGGCTCATTTACAAATATCTGGCAGATTCTGAGGGGTTTCTGTTTGTCTGGCGCGCAAACAGAAATTTGGCAAAATCCAGATTTATCTGGCACAATGGCAACGCTGGTTATCAGTGAGCCAAAATAGACAAACTCGTCGACTACCTTGAACTCGACACCGTCGTCCGTAATACTACTGCCTAGGCGCTGTCGGTCGGCTTCGGTTTCGCCGGCAAGCATATACTTTAGACGTATTTACCTGCAACCCAGTGCTCGCTGCTTTCCGTTTTAGTCTGGTGTACTGTTCGTTGTTCCGCTGCAGTCGTTCTACCGACAATGTCCATGTCAACAAACGAATTGACTGGGTTTGTTGAAAATCGTACTCCGCGTACCCTGTAGCGCAATGTTGAATATCAGGCAGGGGAGACAATCCACCCGAAATTCGCACAAAGCACTGCGTCTCATGGCCCGTAGCCTTTTTCAGTCTTATCAGCTTCCACGAAAAGTCATTTTCGTCCATGACCTTCCATAGCTCTTTTCGGTCGATAATGTCATATGCGGTTTTGAAGTCTATGAATGGGTGGTGCGTGGGGGCTTTATATTCATGGCATTCATGGAGGATCTGCCATGCTTCAACAAAACCGGCCTGGAAACTTTCCACCAATCTGTTGGCTCCATGACGGTGATCGCACGATAGTGCCCACAGTCTAATTTGTCGCATTTTTCATAGATAGGGCAGATAGCCCCATCTTTACACTCCCCGGTAGCTGCTCTATGTCCAAAATTCTTGCAATCAGCCGGTGCAAAAAAGCTTCCATTTTTATAAGCTCCGCTCCGAGGCCATCTTCCCAGCCGATTTATTGTTTTTCAGCTGCTTAATGGCATCCTTAACTTTACATATCGTTGAGGCTAACACGTCTTCTATGTTTGTCGCACCGACGGGATAGCTTTCTCCGCCGCCATGGTCCTCTGCATGGGCGCCATTCATGTGTTGATCGTAGTGCTGCTTCCATCTATCGATCATCTCAGGATCATCCGTCAAAATGCTTCCATTTTTATCCCGGCACATTGCGGCTCGCGGTACAAAGCCTTTGCGGGATGCGTTGAATTTTTGATAGAATTTTAGCGTTTCCTGAGAGTGATGCAGCTGTTCCAACTCTGCATACTCCTCATCCTCTAGCAGGTGCTTTTTCTTCCGGAAGATTTGGGATCGCTGCATGTTCTTCTGTCTGTGTCGGAGAACATCTTCTACATCTTGGCCGCCCGCGCAGCGTTCTTCTCATCCATCACCGTCCTACATTCGTCGTCGAACCACTCGTTTCGTTGAGTTCGTCCCACATGCCCGATGACGTTCTTCGATACGCTATTAATGGTTGTTTTGATGGTTTTCCAGTACTCGAGAGGAACTTCCTCCAGCTGGTCCTCTTCGCGGTTCTCTTTCAGCGGTAGGGCTCAAAGGTCTCGCAATAAGTCCCAAAAAATTTATAAATTTGAGCTCAACCGGAGTTAGTGGAGCCTCGAAGCATTCAAAGTTTCACTTTTTGACCTATTGGATGGTGCGAAACCAGTACAAAATTGTGCGTTTTTAGCGGAACCAGTACAATGATTGCGTGTTGGGCATAACGCTATTAATGCTCTAGCGTTTCTCCAAAGTATTTGGCAGCTCCAAACTACTACACCTAAACAGTTTCAACTGGTATCAAGCAACTTGCAAAGCGAGCGAGAAGCAAAACCTTTCTCCTCCTTTCTGCTATAGGACGAGACATATGCTACGCTTTTCAAGTCTTTTGCACACACGCTTTCGAGATACTTTTTCTTCTTCATGCATTCCACTGAATAGCAGCAAACACGCATCGACAGTATGAGTGAGACTAACAACACTGGCATCTAGTATGTATAGCACGAATGTCTCGCTCATTTCGTAAAACGCGTCGCAACCCGAACCGAAAAAGAAGCGAAAGAGCAACCTGCAAATTATATCTGACGTATCTAGTCTCGTCGCACGTACATGGAAAATCTACGAGCAAGAGAGAAAGAGCAGCCACTAATACACTCGATGTGAGAAATAAAGTGTCAGTATATGATACATATTCTGATTTCAATCTATGTCAATGTATTCGCAGTACAACTGTTGCGATGTGCGTTTCACACATTTATTGTGCGATTTCTGTGCAACATTTGTGCGAATCGCCAAATATATGCACGGAAAGTTTAGAGAAACAATTATTTTGAGAGAAATCGATTTTAAGCTTGAAATTTTCTAATTTTTCGAAACAACACCAAATCTTAACATTTCATACATTTCTGAGGCATTTAACATAAGAAAATCGATTTCCACAATTCCATGAGCCTGTGAATCTTTTTCATCGGTTAATCACTTAACACAACCTTTGACCACGAAGTTCGTAAAGTCGATTCTCATTGGCACCCTAATGTGCATCTGTGGCACATCTTCAATTTTGTGCTCTTGCTGAGTTAGCGCTTCAATAAGTCTAACTGAACGTTCTTTGTCATTATGCCTTCAACCAATTCAAGTTCTCCTACATCGGACTAAGTCATGAAATTTAAATTTAAACTCTCTTCGCATTGAAGATGATAACAGCAAGCTATGTTAGTTATTTAATGCATTTGTTATAATTCACCTCCATTTAACGATAGGCTTCTAATATTGATTTTCCAGACTTTCGCAAGTCCTCCGCTATTTTCATGTGATACCATCAAACCCAAATAACATTAATTTGGTCTTGTCTGACCATCGGACCTTTTTCCATTCATCAATTGTACACGGAATGTTGCCCAGGCCGACCGTTTTTCAATTTTTTTTCGATAACCCAGGCTCATGAAATGCTATTTCCATCCTTAAGATGAATGGATGAAACGATTTCGCACTGGGCACATAGACGGAGAAAAACTCACCTCAATTTGTTCTCATATTTTTAGAGCTAACAGAATCGCTCCGCTGATGTAAAAAAATCACTCTTTTAAACTCATGCACTAGTTCTTAGGCGGTATTTGCAATCAAAATTGTATTACTCTCGAGTAATACAAAAATGTGTGTAAAGTTAGCTAAAGACGCGTTTATGACTCCAGCACACAAAAATCATTATCAATGTTGGATATATTAAGACAACATTTCAGTTAATATAGTTTTGATTGAAGTGATGGCAAAAAATCACAGGAGGGTTGTGTGCAAAGCCACGACCGCAAGGTTGAAGTAGAATACTTTTACAAGAAAGATAACCCGGCTGCTTGAGTGTCAGTCATTTTTTCTAGGAAATAAACGTTGACTACCAATCGAATTTTGAAGGATTGATTATTTTCAATAATATACTAAGTTGCTTGTCATGATTGGGGCTTGACAATTTTTAAATTTTGGTTATGCGAAAAAGTAATTTTTATACATATAATGGATGTTTTTCGGATGTCCTGCTGAAGGAAGGAAGAGATAATTCAGTACGTTCTGAGACACGGAGATAAAGTAAAATTTATAACATTTACAAATTTAAAAATGTTAATTAACTCAAGGGAAAATATTAACTCTTCAATCACCGGGTTTTTATTTCGTCCTGAAAAGGAGTGTCAAATCAGCTTTTCACTGTTTTCTTTTATCGCAAGGAATACTTTATTGGCACTGTCAGTGATAACGCCAAGATGTGATCGGAAGATATCGTCGGCTTCGTGGAACACTGGCACAACTTAAAATTTTGCATTTTTGAGTTTTTGATGGAAAACGATGCGAAATCTAGTTAAGTTTCATCCCACGAAATCTTGTTTCGAAATTCCCAAAAAATCCAGAGTTATGAGTAGAAGTGCCTTTGCTGCACAAATCAAAATTTCTCCATAAAGTTAATAAAAATAAGGTTTTAACTTGGACAATGGGCTCATAATATGGGCATAATAGACCTAAAAGAGTTAAATGAGGATTGATAATCTTAAACTAACAAACTTTTCTTGGAAACTTTTCATTGAATGCATTTACTAGTGCCCACTATCGCACAGAGACTGCATTTCACTAAAGTACCTCACTGCATCAGGCGCTATCGATGCTGAGATCCGCTGCAACTGTTGCGCTATCCATAGCCATGCCACAGTTGTGGCCGCTATACGCTGCCATTGGTATTCACTGTCCCTGCATCAGCTGGCCCAGCTGCTATCGTTGCTGGAATCCGCTGCAACTAGTGCGCTATCCATTGCTACGCCACAGCTGATGGCTTTCCGCCATCGCTGGTATCCACTGCACTGCTAGTGCTGCTGCTTAGGGAAGACGACTGCTGTTATCGCTGTCTAGAACTATTATGAGCGGCTTCGGCTGAAACAGGCTCTTATATAGGTCAAATAGCATATTTTAAATTGCAAGGTATATGATTCTGTCGACCGTGCTTGGGAAGCAATCATATAACGACCGATCAGAGGTCGAATTTCTCATTTTGACAAGGCTTGACTATTTTCAATAGTACAATAGTGTGAATAACAAAGTTACAGTTATCTTTATTTGGGAGGAATCTTAGAAGATTTTCCAATCTATTGCTGCAAGAACGAAGGAAATCCATCGAATACTAACCGATTTATTAGCATTTGAAATTGGACATATTTTTAATTTTTTTCGGTTTTAGATTTTCATTTCACATCCCTATGTAGCCGAACTTCCTGAGAGAAGTATTCTACTTCAAAAGGCATTTTGATTTCCAAAATTGGATTTCCTGATGGCAATCTTCATGCTGCCCATACACGGGGGGAATAATGGCTGTCTGGCGACACACGCTGAGAAAAACCGCGCTGCTCCTGAGACGTGGTGACCAACCACAGGGCTAGTGCTGCTGCTAAGGAAGGACGACTGCTGTTGTCGCTGTCTGATGCTACGCTATGCATAGCCATGCCACAGTTGTGGCCGCTATACGCTGGCCTAACTGCTGAGCAACTGCAACACTATCCGTAGCCATGCCACAGTTGTGGCCGCCATTGGTATCCACTGTAACTGCATCTGCTGGCCCTGCTGCTATCAATGGTGAGATCCGCTGGAACTGCTACGCTTATCCACAGCCATGCCACAGTTGTGGCCGCTTCCGCTATCGATGGTACCCACTGCTCGCTCCCGCTGCTGCTAAGGGAGGACTGCTGTCGTCGCTGTTCAGAACTATTATGAGCGGCTTGGACTAAAACAGGCTCTTATATAGGGATGAAAATAGGAATGAATTATTTCACGTACGTGGTGGAATGATATAACTTGAAAAATATGTGTGGTTCAGAGCGATCATTTGATAAGCTCCACCTCTTTTTTCAGTTTCTAAAGTTTTTCCTCAGTTTCGTAGCACGGATGCACAAAAATGATTTCTTGGCGAGCCGGACCGAGAGCATTGAAGCAACAAAATAACATGTTTTGTGTCGTGTTGTGCAGCTTGGTTGAAGAAAATGTTCCCGTCCCCATGTCGCATGTAAGCAGATTATTGCGTTCAGTAGACAGTAGATAGTGTATCCAGCGAATAAACACCGATGGTGCTCTCACACACGCAACGGTTTTAACCCGTATCTTATTGCGGTTTGTAACATCAAGCGATTTCGTTTGCTCGCTGTTGCGTGTTGCATCATGTTGCAACTTGGCAGCTGGGAGACGACGAAATTCTGTTTACGCTGATTGATTGAATCGACTTCATATTAGTTCTGCATAGTCGAACTAACTGCTTTTGTAAATGCGTACTAACAGGGCAGTTTATTATTCAATGTCGGTTAAGCTGATCGCAGCCTTTACGCTGCCCCTACAGTGGGGGGTTTACTAATTAATGTGAAAATTAGACAACTACAACAGAATTTGATTGCATCCCGCACAGAATGTCTGCTTGTGTTGATGCCAGAAAATTATTAACCTTCAATTATATTTTTATTTGCCTTCAAAAAAGCATTTTGCTGTTCAAAATCGGTTGCTAATTACAACCTTTGAGCTGCCCTAACATCGGGGAAATTAAGATACACGGACAACATGCACTGTGGAAGCTATTTCACTCTCAGTAAATTAGACGGGTGCGACAAATTTAAATTGCTAGGATGCAACACAGAATGCTTGCTTGCGTTGATAAAAATTATTAACTTTCAATGACTTGTTAATTTGCCTTCAAAAAGGCATTTTGATTTCCAAAATTGGATTTCCTGATGGCAATCTTCATGCTGCCCATACACGGGGGGAATAATGGCTGTCTGGCGACACACGCTGAGAAAAACCGCGCTGCTCCTGAGAAGTTGTTCACCAACCACAGGGCTAGTGCTGCTGCTAAGGAAGGACGACTGCTGTTGTCGCTGTCTGATGCTACGCTATGCATAGCCATGCCACAGTTGTGGCCACTATACGCTGGCCTAACTGCTGAGCAACTGCAACACTATCCGTAGCCATGCCACAGTTGTGGCCGCCATTGGTATCCACTGTAACTGCATCTGCTGGCCCTGCTGCTATCGATGGTGAGATCCGCTGGAACTGCTACGCTTATCCACAGCCATGCCACAGTTGTGGCCGCTTTCCGCTATCGATGGTACCCACTGCTCGCTCCCGCTGCTGCTAATGGAGGACTGCTGTCGTCGCTGTTCAGAACTGTTATGAGCGGCTCCGGCTGAAACAGGCTCTTATATAGGTCAAATAGCATGTTTTCAATTGCAAGGTTTATGATTCTGTCGACCGTGCTTGGGAAGCAAGCATATAACGACCAATCAGGGGTCGAAATTTTCGTTTTGACAAGGCTTGACTATTTTCAATAGTACAATAGTGTGAATAATAAAATTACAATTATCTTATTTTGGGAAGAATCTTAGAAAATTTTCCAATCTATTGCTGCAAGAACGAAGGAAATCCATCGAATACTAACCGATTTATTAGCATTTGAAATTGGACATATTTTTCACTTTTTTCGGTTTTAGATTTTCATTTCACATCCCTATGTAGCCGAACTTCTTGAGAGAAGTATTCTACTTTAAAATATTTCTTGAACACACCAGTAGTCCCTTCTGAACAAGTGAAATAATCTTGCGTGATATTTTTGCATTCTATCATTACATTCCTTCTCGAGCCACTCTTTCGGCACAGGACATTAGCAGATTCAATAATAACTGATTTGATAATCAAAGCATGCACCGCTTTTTTGCATACAATATCGTACCGAACGGCCCGACCCTTGCAATCGATTTTTGATTGCCCTTGGCTCAGCACATATCGCCGCAAGCTCACGCTCGAGAAATGTCGCTTTGCACCACGAAGCAATTATGCAAAGCATGGAATCCCAGCATGAGTCATAATAGTTTTGCCCGCCAGAAGAAATAACTAAACGGAGAGAGCGAAAAATATATGTTATGCATCCCACCATGATGACGAAAGCATGTCACATTAGCATAACAACACTGCAAGTAAATATGTGTGTACTTACAGCGTATCCACTAGGCAGTTGTTAATCCGAAAAAGCCTCATACAGCGCGTTCTATTACGGTTTATACTGTCATGTTCGATTCTGCTCCAGTTGACAGCGGGTACACAAACCAACTACTGGCAAAGCCTTTTATTCTTTTTTTTTCTCAAACTCGGCTGCATATAATCTAAATCCAATATCAATCGACGTCGTCCACGTAACTATAAATTGCGCATATTAGCAAAAAGGGAAGACCGCGTAAGTAATGCTCACGCTATTAGTAGCATCGCGAGAGCATAACATAAAGCAAAGCACAACGCCGTAAACTGCACACACTTTTGCTTTCGATTGATTCACACTAGAGATTTCCGGCGATGCACAATTTCGCACACCAAAAAGCCATCACATCACATCGTAGCTCTTGTGTTCTCAATAAACAAAAAAAAAAGCAGAAAAATGCCCGCGTCGCAATACTACTGAAACCGTAGTACCGAGGAATCCTATAAACACACGCACTAACACATGCATACAGGCCCCAGTGAGCCACGCACTAGTAGGCTGCGGTAGCAGAGCAGCAGCAGCGCGAGTCTTGAATTGTCCGCAGCGCCGTCGACTACTCCGGTTGAACCCAGGTTAAACGGCGGGGAAGGAGGAACACCACCGATTTGGGCATAGGGAAAATGGTTTCCCTTTTTATCGTCCGTCGTTGTTGTTATTACTTTACTGCTACTATTATCTTTACTCGATTTTTTTTTCGGCTTACTGCAAACGATTAATTTTAAATGACGCACACATGCACCGCACTCGCGCAAACACTTTGCGAAGTCAGAAGGAGGCAATATAGTACTTTTTAGAACGATAAAAAACGCAATAAAATCGAAATGTACGATGAATGATACAATACACACGCTCAGAACCAGGATCTCTTGCACACGGAGGCCGCAGGAAAAAATATCGTAACTGATAATATCTAGCCCGTGTTTAGCAAAACGCCATATGTATGGGGACGAATCCGCGTTTTTTACTCATAGGTGTGTATATTTATATATTGTAAAGACAGAGATTATGATCGAAGTAGGCAACGAGACAAAACGCGTGCTAGCTGCCCGATTGTATGCAATGTACTGATTGTGTTCTTCTTCATGCGCTATCGTCGCCTAGGTGCGGCTGTATGTGTGTTCATCCGTCCGCAAATTCAAAGCTAAACAGCTGAGTGTATGGATAAAAAGCAGCATAAGCTGCTGCTATTGCTATTGCTGGTGCTATTCCCTCGTTCCTCTGAGGCTGTGGTGAAACACACGCGGAAGATAGTTTATCAAAATACGAGTACCCACACACTAGTAGCAGAGCAAGCTGCTACTAGCGTAGCCGCATCTGATATGCAAGTTCTCGGAATAACAACAAAAAGACGAAAAAAAAAACAAAAGAGAAAGAGAGTCAAACAGCTTGCTGTGTGTGAGTATGTATCGGCTTTTCCTGCTGATTGGGACCAAATTCGTTCCTGCAGCCCGATGTTCAACTGCGTGTCGGATTAGGGTGGCTCAACTTATTTCGGCTTGTGCTCAGTTACTGATGTGTCGGTATTTGACATATCACGAAGGTTCAATTTTCTAGATGTTCTATAAATGATCCAGATTTTCTCCAGATTTTGTTTTCTCTGTCTAGCAAAAAGGTCATCACTTTAAATTTTGCAATTTTGTCACTTCAAATGTTGCGTATCTCAAGAATTTTATCCAGAAAATGATCTTTTCTCGCCATAATGGCGGACGCAATAATGCAAAGTTCGTAATAAATTACCCACCCTTTTGACAACTCTGCTCACGTCAGTTTGAAGTCTTCATATATTATGCATTTAGTTGAAAACTGGAGTTGTCGACCAGCGACAAACGACTTTTTTTCTCATGCCGTACACACTTAACTGCATAATGTTTTCTCGGTAAAGTAAAATACCGAACTACTTGAAAACATTTTCGTTTTTCGTTGTTCCGTAACAAAATTACTGAGAAATTGGAAACCGAATCTGTTTACCGGAATACCGTAAATTTGTTTGCCGAAAAATTCCGTAAAACAGCAAATTTCCGAGTTCAGTAAACTAAAATACCGAATCTCGGAAGCTTGACATCATTTAACTGAGATCTCGTGGAACCAAGAAAGCTCTTACCGAGATTCCGAAAAATAGAACTGTCAAAATAACGAAAGTTTCACTATCAATTTTGTTCGTGTTTCGGTTTAGATGTAAAAGGAACAGGTTTCGCGGTTGATCATCATTCCGGAGAAATCTGTAATATTCAGAATAACCTAAAATGTTGAGTAAGTATACAATATTATTTCTCTAATCTTGTTTGTGTTTATTGCAAATATAATACTAGAAGAAAACAATTAATTCCTTCCTTACACGATTTTGTAGGTTAACGACTCACTTTGCAGGATGGAAGTTGCAGTGATGGATGTTGTTTTATTTCCAGGAAGCAACACAACTCTCCTGTTTCTACCAATGCTGTAATAAGTTGAATCATTTGACAAAATAATTAATAAAATTATACGGATAACTAATCGTTTTCATCATTTCCTGGATTTTTCTGAGAAATCTCAAAATGCGTACTTCAGTAAATTTTACCGAAACTTTCGTAATAATTCGACAGTTGAAATTTCCGAGTCCCGGTAAAATATTACCGAGAATTCCGTTAAAGTTTGACAAGTTGTGAATTGTTAATTTTACAGAATCTCGGTATTCTGATGTATTACCGAGATTTTTACCGAGATCTCAGCTGTTGAAATCTCGGTAATTCATTTTACCGTACTCGGTGATATTATCTAAGTGTGTACATTATACCTAACGTCGAAAGTAGTGCGCTGTATAGCGCATCTGATCTGCTATTCAGCGCACTATTTCCGACGTTAAGTATAATGTACGGTATGCGAGAAAAATCGAATGTCGCTAGTCAAAAAATTCGACTTTCTACTGGGGCGACAATATTTTATCAAAAGAAAAATATATCTGGCAACATTTATGTTGCAAATTTTTCAGAAATCTCAAATCTGACGTAAGCAGATAGGTTCGCAAATTGCTAACACGCATTAAAGCGACCGCCATTATGGTGCGTAAAAAGCTGCCAGATATATTTTTCTTTTGATAAAATATATGAAGACTTCAAACTGACGTAAGCAGAGTTGTCAAAAAGGTGGGTAATGTATTAGTAACTTTGCATTATAGCGTCCGCCATTATGGCGCGTAAAAAGCTGTATACCGAGAAACAGTGAATGACAATGAACTCATGTCCTGGGCTCAAACTCATTGACCACTGCCTACTGTCAGCTGTCAGATAAAGGTGTATGAAAAGTGGTGGTGATATGCTATCTCGTTTACACATACGTTGAGATGTTCGCCCTTGAAACATGGCGCGATGCCATTGGGTTGGTTTATATCGAGGTAGATTAACTTATTTGCAATCTGTCTAATGTAATATCAAGAGTGTAAGAGATACTCAAAGTTACAATAATAATGCGGGGAGGGGCTTCACAGAGTACAGACTAACAAGCAAACGATAAAAAGTGTGTAAAAATCTATTTCATCGAAGAAAGTTTATTTTTATCACTCATATTTCTTTGGTTATTACTAAAATAATGCACTATTCTACAATAAATACTTTTTACTCAAAGAGATTGTTTTTGGAGCCGTAGTGTCTTCGGCGAAGTTGTTTAATTAATCATTCTTCATTTTACAGAAGTTGTAGTTTTGTGTTTATTTTAACTAAAAGTTCAGAGCGGGGGCCTAGTGTGGTTGGTAACGTCTCCGCCAACCACGCTCGACGCCTGGGTTCGAATCCCACCGCCGACATAGGTGTCTGGTTGTGGGGTGGAGTGATCCACTCACAACCAACCCAACTGGTCTAGATTCAATCCTAGCCGACACCGGGAGATTTTCTGAGGCGAAAAATCTCTGGGATCACGCCTTCCATCGCATGGCATTGGCCACAACAGTGGCGGAACTAGACCGACGGAAAATAAGCTAAAGTAAAAAAAAAAACTAAAAGTTCTAACTAAAAACTAAACTAAAAGTATTCTAACTGAAACTAAAGGAAACAAATTTTATTTTTGTCATTTTTGCATATAAAAATCTACTTTATTGAGTAAAGTTGTATCACATCTTATAAGAAACAACTTTGTCGAAAATACCGTACTTCTATCTGCAAATTGAAATGAACTATTGTGGTGTGGAGTGTTCTTTAGAATGCCCCTTGAAATCTTTTTTTTTATGTGACTTATTATAGAGATTTTCTAAAAATTTTCAATGTTCTATAATGTTGTTTACTTGAATAAAACACAAAATTTCACTGAATAAAGTTTATTTTTATCTTTTATCTTTATTTAGGGAGATGTTTCACTTATGCTTTAATATAGAAAAGGTTTTATTTTCTGCAGATATCTGAAGCTTATTGGCAGTGATGGGCACCATTGCGCTAATTCGCTAATTAGCGACGCTAAAATTCAGTTAGCGATTTAGCGATTTCGCTAATTTTTGAGCTGGTTAGCGAAACTGTTAGCGTCGCTAAAATTTTGGCTTTCGGAACGCTAATCGCTAATTCGCTAAATTTTGTAGAGAAGCGACAATAGAAATATTAAGAGAAACTGTGAATTGCTGATGGCGTACGTAAATTGCTTCGAAAGATGAACAAACTTTACTGCGAAAGTTACTTTTGTCAGTTTTTTAACCCTAGATTGGAGTTCCAGTTATCGTACAAGCCACAGGAGCATTTTGAAGAACAAGCACAAGGTCTAGATTGAATTTTCGCCACACCAAGAATTTTGGTAAATGGCAATGCGCTTGAAATTATGACATCTTTGGTTCTACTTTTTCGATTCAGATAATAATTGAATTTTTATGAAAACATTCCTAAGAGTATCTATTTTCAATGCAAGCTAAATAACTTTTGTTATTCTTGTAAGTAATTGTTTTCATTTGTTTAACCAAAACAGATCAAAGTGGTCCAAATCTTACAAAACACGAGCATTAAATATAGCGATATGACTATTTACATATTAAAAAGTTAGCGATTAGCGAAAGTTCCGCTAATGTGGGTTTAGCGTTTAGCGATTATCGAGCTAAATTTTCCGGTTAGCGACTTAGCGATTAGCGTCGCTAAATTTCCGGTTAGCGGTGCCCACCACTGCTTATTAGATATCTGTTAGTGAATTAGAGCATTGTTTTGATGAAAAATTGTCAACAACCAAAGAAATATGAGATTTTTTCTTCGATGAAATTGTTTGTTTGATTATAGCAAACAACATTGTCGAACATTGAACAATTGTAAAAAATCGCTGTTCAATGTTATACTGGAAAATCGATTTTTAGTGAAAATCTCTCGAAAACTCTACAAAAGTCCATTTCAATAGGCGGATAGAAGTCCAGTATTTTTGGCAAAGTTATTTCTTAAAAAATGTGCTACAACTTTGGAAAAAAATTTGCTAATTTTAGGTGGAATAATCACAAAATGTTAACCTCTATAAAATGGAGAATAATTAATGGATCGACTTTGCTGAAGGCCCCATCGGCTCCAAAATCATTTTTGTGGGTCAAAATAATTTCCATCGCGTTTTTGCAGCTTTGGAAACAGTGCGAAGAGGTTAGATTTATACTGTGTAAAAACAAAGAAATTTTAAAATGCATTGTTAAAAATGTTAAGTATCCTAAAATTATTTTAATTTTGTCAATTTTCCTCATTGTTCATTTTACTTTACCGCTGCATGTTAACTATCAACAGTTCCCAACACATTATGTATTTTTTTATTATAACTTCTTTGTTTTCATGTTTCAGGAAAGCTTAAAAGGTTTACTAACATTATACAAAAGCAACCGCGCAAAAAATATGCAAATTAAATCAGAGTTTACTCACCACCAATCGTGAACATTCAAGATATATTTGCCAAAAGCGTAGTAAAAAACCTCTGTGAAAATAATAGCAAAATTGATACAAAGGAAAATTTTACTTTCTGTAGCAATAGTTTAATCTGAATTAAAAAGATGTTGATGCAAACATGCAGTCAATTTTGAAATTCTAATTCGAAGGTACAAATAATAAATACAACACTTGTAAATCATCACAACCGCCGTCGTGATACGCCTTCGACTTGTGCTCCGCCCTACGGCCGCTATCACGGCAATATTCCTGAAAGATTGTGAACATGTGCCTGTTTATAACATCATCTCTTCGGAACCTCTTGCTCAACTCATTTCGAAATCCATCTTCTTTGTTTGGAATTTTATAAATAAAATGCGCAGTCGTATCGCGTTGCGATACCCTGCACTGCAGATCGGCGTGGCGCGATGGAACCAAAATGACGCATACTCAAAACTAAACCAAAGTCAGAGGATCCCGCATGTACATGTGGTATTAGGAATGCTCGCGCCCTTCTATTTACTCTCGCGCTCTCTTTCACATCCACCCGCGCTCAGGTGGATAAAAATGATAGCGCGTCGCTTTAGTTTATTCGACCGAGAATAAACACATGCACCCTCCATGTTCTACACGAAAGCTTCCCACAGATGTATGCGTAACTCGAACGGAGCTTTAAAAATGGCTTGGTTTGCCAGTGATTCTTTTTCCGATAGTTCCATTCAAAGTAAATTATGAATAAAAGGTATCATTGTTCGCGATTCAACTGTTCAATTTATTCATTCCAGATGAATTACAAACTTTCAGATGGTTACCAGTAAAAAGCTAGAACTCTAGACAAAGTAATGCGCCTTCCGTACAGTGATACCGTAATCGTTCAGCGCCGGCTGAAGATCCTCCATGGTCAGCGTATATTTACGGTCCTTCGCCAGTTTTGCATTTTGATTTTTCGACGAACCGTGGCTTGTGTTCGGCGCATTGCTGGTTCTGGTCTTGCAGTGCTGCAGGGCATCATTAGCTACGTCCGAGATAAATTTCTGTGCCGCAATCGAGATCAATCGAACGCTGTAACCGAACGAAAATTAAACACTAAAATGTACCGTTCGTAATCGCTAGTGGAACTCACATTCTTGGATCGGACGCTTCGAAACCAGCTGAATTTAGGTAGTACGACGTAACAGCATCTGGAATCTAGAATAAAACAACCAATTGAACGTTGTTTCAGGAATTTTATGCCAGCGCCCTACCGTTGGAGTGTAATCCTCCAGCTGCACAAGAAAGTCACTCAAAATCTGGCCTTGGGTGCGATCTTCGCTGTTATCGGTCTGCCGTTTTGGTGGTCCACGATGTATTCCGAAGTTATCACCCATTTTGACTGAAGAATAATGAGATGACTACTGTTTATAAGTGTTTTTATGCTAGAAAATCAATATTTATTACCTCTTGCGCTTACCTACTGCAAATTTAGCGGAGCGAAATGTTTTGTTTACCAATAATGCTGTTCCGCTGAGATTTGACAGATTGCTGACACAGCACTTCACAGTGAAGGCGTTCACAGTGAGGGCAAAGATGCGGAACACAAGAAAACGAAACAACGCAGTGGAAGCCCGAAAAAAAAGTACGATGTATTTTGCAGTGAGAACAGTCAATAGACAATGTTTTTTATTGTAACCATAAAACACTTGTGTGAATTCGCCCAACAAAAAACGTACCAAACAAAATCGTGAAATATTTCATTTTGTTGGGTAGCTGGTTTTGTTGGTTTAAATCCGGATTTATATATGCTGCGTGATTTTACCCTCCGGAACTCAACCAACAAAAACGAAATATTTCAACAGAAGAAAGCGTAGAATGCAGCGCTAATGGTGGGCAGCACTGAAACTAAAAATGTGAATTAAACCAACAAAATTGATAAGAGATAAAACTTAACAACTAATTAATAGGCATGATAGAGCAATATAATGAATTGGAAATGTCACTAGAATCCTAGAAATGTTGCAAAATATTGAGTTGTTTGGCCCAATGGACATTCCTGGTCACCAGAGTAGATATGGAAAAATCCAAGATTTTTCGATTTTTTTTCCATATAAGCCTCCTTATCGCATATAGCAAAAGTCTGCCTACTGATAGAGAAATCTAATCGATTGGAGATGTTGACTAGGACTCTAGGCATATTGGAAAATATTGAGTTGTTCGGCCCAATTGACATTCCTGGTCACCAGGGTAGATATGGGAAAATTCAAGATTTTTCGATTTTTCCCCATATAAGCCTCCCCCTTATCGCATATAGCAGAAGTCTGCCTACTGATAGGGAAATCTCATCGATTGGAGATGTTGACTAGGACCCTAGGCATATTGGAAAATATTGAGTTGTTCGGCCCAATTGACATTCCTGGTCACCAGGGTAGATATGGGAAAATTCAAGATTTTTCGATTTTTCCCCATATAAGCCTCCTTATCGCATATAGCAAAAGACTGCCTACTGATAGACAAATCTAATTGATTGGAGATGTTGACTAGGAACCTAGGCATATTGGAAAATATTGAGTTGTTCGGCCCAATTGACATTCGTGGTCACCAGGGTAGATATGGGAAAATTCAAGATTTTTCGATTTTTCCCCATATAAGCCTCCCCCTTATCGCATATTGCAAAAGTCTGCCTACTGATAGGGAAATCTAATCGATTGGAGATGTTGACTAGGACCCTAGGCATATTGGAAAATATTGAGTTGTTCGGCCCAATTGACATTCCTGGTCACCAGGGTAGATATGGGAAAATTCAAGATTTTTCGATTTTTCCCCATATAAGCCTCCCCCTTATCGCATATAGCAGAAGTCTGCCTACTGATAGGGAAATCTTATCGATTGGAGATGTTGACTAGGACCCTAGGCATATTGGAAAATATTGAGTTGTTCGGCCCAATTGACATTCGTGGTCACCAGAGTAGATATGGGAAAATTCAAGATTTTTCGATTTTTCCCCATATAAGCCTCCTTATCGCATATCGCAAAAGTCTGCCTACTGATAGACAAATCTAATTGATTGGAGATGTTGACTAGGAACCTAGGCATATTGGAAAATATTGAGTTGTTCGGCCCAATTGACATTCGTGGTCACCAGGGTAGATATGGGAAAATTCAAGATTTTTCGATTTTTCCCCATATAAGCCTCCCCCTTATCGCATATTGCAAAAGTCTGCCTACTGATAGGGAAATATAATCGATTGGAGATGTTGACTAGGACCCTAGGCATGTTGGAAAATATTGAGTTGTTCGGCCCAATTGACATTCGTGGTCACTAGGGTAGATATGGGAAAATTCAAGATTTTTCGATTTTTCCCCATATAAGCCTCCCCCTTATCGCATATAGCAAAAGTCTGCCTACTGATAGAGAAATCTAATCGATTAGAGATGTTGACTAGGACCCTAGGCATATTGGAAAATATTGAGTTGTTCGGCCCAATTGACATTCGTGGTCACCAGGGTAGATATGGGAAAATTCAAGATTTTTCGATTTTTCCCCATGTAAGCCTCCCCCTTATCGCATATAGCAAAAGTCTGCCTACTGATAGGGAAATCTAATCGATTGGAGATTTTGACTAGAATCCTAGGCATGTTGAAAAATATTGAGTTGTTCGGCCCAATTGACATTCGTGGTCACTAGGGTAGATATGGGAAAATTCAAGATTTTTCGATTTTTCCCCATATAAGCCTCCCCCTTCTCGCATATAGCAAAAGTCTGCCTACTGATAGGGAAATCTAATCGATTGGAGATGTTGACTAGGATCCTAGACATGTTGGAAAATATTGAGTTGTTCGGCCCAATTGACATTCGTGGTCACTAGGGTAGATATGGGAAAATTCAAGATTTTTCGATTTTTTTACTTAAACGCCTCCTTATCGCATATAGCAAAAGTCTGCCTACTGATAGGGAAATCTAATCGATTGGAGATGTTGACTAGGATCCTAGACATGTTGGAAAATATTGAGTTGTTCGGCCCAATTGACATTCGTGGTCACTAGGGTAGATATGGGAAAATTCAAGATTTTTCGATTTTTTTACTTAAACGCCTCCTTATCGCATATAGCAAAAGTCTGCCTACTGATAGGGAAATCTAATCGATTGGAGATTTTGACTAGGATCCTAGGCATGTTGAAAAATATTGAGTTGTTCGGCCCAATTGACATTCGTGGTCACTAGGGTAGATATGGGAAAATTCAAGATTTTTCGATTTTTTTACTTAAACGCCTCCTTATCGCATATAGCAAAAGTCTGCCTACTGATAGGGAAATCTAATCGATTGGAGATGTTGACTAGGACCCTAGGCATATTGGAAAATATTGAGTTGTTCGGCCCAATTGACATTCGTGGTCACTAGGGTAGATATGGGAAAATTCAAGATTTTTCGATTTTTTTACTTAAACGCCTCCTTATCGCATATAGCAAAAGTCTGCCTACTGATAGGGAAATCTAATCGATTGGAGATTTTGACTAGGATCCTAGGCATGTTGAAAAATATTGAGTTGTTCGGCCCAATTGACATTCGTGGTCACTAGGGTAGATATGGGAAAATTCAAGATTATTCGATTTTTCCCCATATAAGCATCCTTATCGCATATAGCAAAAGTCTGCCTACTGATAGACAAATCTAATTGATTGGAGATGTTGACTAGGACCCTAGGCATATTGGAAAATATTGAGTTGTTCGGCCCAATTGACATTCCTGGTCACCAGAGTAGATATGGGAAAATTCAAGATTTTTCGATTTTTCCCCATATAAGCCTCCCCCTTATCGCATTTAGTAAAAGTCTGCCTACTGAAAGGGAAATATAATCGATTGGAGATGTTGACTAGGACCCTAGGCATATTGAAAAATATTGACTTGTTCGGCCCAACTGGCATTCCTGGTCACCAGGGTAGACATGGGAAAATTCAAGATTTTTCGATTTTTTCCCATATAAGCCTCCTTATCGCATATAGCAAAAGTCTGCCTACTGATAGACAAATCTAATTGATTGGAGATGTTGACTAGGACCCTAGGCATATTGGAAAATATTGAGTTGTTCGGCCCAATTGACATTCCTGGTCACCAGAGTAGATATGGGAAAATTCAAGATTTTTCGATTTTTCCCCATATAAGCCTCCCCCTTATCGCATTTAGTAAAAGTCTGCCTACTGAAAGGGAAATATAATCGATTGGAGATGTTGACTAGGACCCTAGGCATATTGGAAAATATTGAGTTGTTCGGCCCAATTGACATTCGTGGTCACTAGGGTAGATATGGGAAAATTCAAGATTTTTCGATTTTTTTACTTAAACGCCTCCTTATCGCATATAGCAAAAGTCTGCCTACTGATAGGGAAATCTAATCGATTGGAGATGTTGACTAGGACCCTAGGCATATTGGAAAATATTGAGTTGTTCGGCCCAATTGACATTCGTGGTCACCAGAGTAGACATGGGAAAATTCAAGATTTTTCGATTTTTCCCCATGTAAGCCTCCCCCTTCTCGCATATAGCAAAAGTCTGCCTACTGATAGGGAAATCTAATCGATTGGAGATGTTGACTAGGATCCTAGACATGTTGGAAAATATTGAGTTGTTCGGCCCAATTGACATTCGTGGTCACTAGGGTAGATATGGGAAAATTCGAGATTTTTCGATTTTTTTACTTAAACGCCTCCTTATCGCATATAGCAAAAGTCTGCCTACTGATAGGGAAATCTAATCGATTGGAGATGTTGACTAGGACCCTAGGCATATTGGAAAATATTGAGTTGTTCGGCCCAATTGACATTCGTGGTCACTAGGGTAGATATGGGAAAATTCAAGATTTTTCGATTTTTTTACTTAAACGCCTCCTTATCGCATATAGCAAAAGTCTGCCTACTGATAGGGAAATCTAATCGATTGGAGATTTTGACTAGGATCCTAGGCATGTTGAAAAATATTGAGTTGTTCGGCCCAATTGACATTCGTGGTCACTAGGGTAGATATGGGAAAATTCAAGATTTTTCGATTTTTCCCCATATAAGCCTCCTTATCGCATATAGCAAAAGTCTGCCTACTGATAGACAAATCTAATTGATTGGAGATGTTGACTAGGACCCTAGGCATATTGGAAAATATTGAGTTGTTCGGCCCAATTGACATTCCTGGTCACCAGAGTAGATATGGGAAAATTCAAGATTTTTCGATTTTTCCCCATATAAGCCTCCCCCTTCTCGCATATAGCAAAAGTCTGCCTACTGATAGGGAAATCTAATCGATTGGAGATGTTGACTAGGATCCTAGACATGTTGGAAAATATTGAGTTGTTCGGCCCAATTGACATTCGTGGTCACTAGGGTAGATATGGGAAAATTCAAGATTTTTCGATTTTTTCCCTCATAAGCCTCCTTATCGCATATAGCAAAAGTCTGCCTACTGATAGACAAATCTGATTGATTGGAGATGTTGACTAGGACCCTAGGCATATTGGAAAATATTGAGTTGTTCGGCCCAATTGACATTCGTGGTCACTAGGGTAGATATGGGAAAATTCAAGATTTTTCGATTTTTTTACTTAAACGCCTCCTTATCGCATATAGCAAAAGTCTGCCTACTGATAGGGAAATCTAATCGATTGGAGATGTTGACTAGGACCCTAGGCATATTGGAAAATATTGAGTTGTTCGGCCCAATTGACATTCGTGGTCACCAGAGTAGACATGGGAAAATTCAAGATTTTTCGATTTTTCCCCATGTAAGCCTCCCCCTTCTCGCATATAGCAAAAGTCTGCCTACTGATAGGGAAATCTAATCGATTGGAGATGTTGACTAGGATCCTAGACATGTTGGAAAATATTGAGTTGTTCGGCCCAATTGACATTCGTGGTCACTAGGGTAGATATGGGAAAATTCAAGATTTTTCGATTTTTTTACTTAAACGCCTCCTTATCGCATATAGCAAAAGTCTGCCTACTGATAGAGAAATCTAATTGATTGAAGATGTTGACTTGGACCCTATGCATATTGGAAAATATTGAGTTGTTCGGCCCAATTGACATTCGTGGTCACCAGGGTAGATATGGGAAAATTCAAGATTTTTCGATTTTTTTACTTAAACGCCTCCTTATCGCATATAGCAAAAGTCTGCCTACTGATAGAGAAATCTAATTGATTGAAGATGTTGACTTGGACCCTATGCATATTGGAAAATATTGAGTTGTTCGGCCCAATTGACATTCGTGGTCACCAGGGTAGATATGGGAAAATTCAAGATTTTTCGATTTTTCCCCATGTAAGCCTCCCCCTTATCGCATATTGCAAAAGTCTGCCTACTGATAGGGAAATCTAATCGATTGGAGATGTTGACTAGGACCCTAGGCATGTTGGAAAATATTGAGTTGTTCGGCCCAATTGACATTCGTGGTCACTAGGGTAGATATGGGAAAATTCAAGATTTTTCGATTTTTTTACTTAAACGCCTCCTTATCGCATATAGCAAAAGTCTGCCTACTGATAGAGAAATCTAATTGATTGAAGATGTTGACTTGGACCCTATGCATATTGGAAAATATTGAGTTGTTCGGCCCAATTGACATTCGTGGTCACCAGGGTAGATATGGGAAAATTCAAGATTTTTCGATTTTTTTACTTAAACGCCTCCTTATCGCATATAGCAAAAGTCTGCCTACTGATAGAGAAATCTAATTGATTGAAGATGTTGACTTGGACCCTATGCATATTGGAAAATATTGAGTTGTTCGGCCCAATTGACATTCGTGGTGACCAGGGTAGATATGGGAAAATTCAAGATTTTTCGATTTTTCCCCATGTAAGCCTCCCCCTTATCGCATATTGCAAAAGTCTGCCTACTGATAGGGAAATCTAATCGATTGGAGATGTTGACTAGGACCCTAGGCATGTTGGAAAATATTGAGTTGTTCGGCCCAATTGACATTCGTGGTCACTAGGGTAGATATGGGAAAATTCAAGATTTTTCGATTTTTTTACTTAAACGCCTCCTTATCGCATATAGCAAAAGTCTGCCTACTGATAGAGAAATCTAATTGATTGAAGATGTTGACTTGGACCCTATGCATATTGGAAAATATTGAGTTGTTCGGCCCAATTGACATTCGTGGTCACCAGGGTAGATATGGGAAAATTCAAGATTTTTCGATTTTTTTACTTAAACGCCTCCTTATCGCATATAGCAAAAGTCTGCCTACTGATAGAGAAATCTAATTGATTGAAGATGTTGACTTGGACCCTATGCATATTGGAAAATATTGAGTTGTTCGGCCCAATTGACATTCGTGGTCACCAGGGTAGATATGGGAAAATTCAAGATTTTTCGATTTTTTTACTTAAACGCCTCCTTATCGCATATAGCAAAAGTCTGCCTACTGATAGAGAAATCTAATTGATTGAAGATGTTGACTTGGACCCTATGCATATTGGAAAATATTGAGTTGTTCGGCCCAATTGACATTCGTGGTCACCAGGGTAGATATGGGAAAATTCAAGATTTTTCGATTTTTCCCCATGTAAGCCTCCCCCTTATCGCATATAGCAAAAGTCTGCCTACTGATAGGGAAATCTAATCGATTGGAGATGTTGACTAGGACCCTAGGCATGTTGGAAAATATTGAGTTGTTCGGCCCAATTGACATTCGTGGTCACTAGGGTAGATATGGGAAAATTCAAGATTTTTCGATTTTTTTACTTAAACGCCTCCTTATCGCATATAGCAAAAGTCTGCCTACTGATAGAGAAATCTAATTGATTGAAGATGTTGACTTGGACCCTATGCATATTGGAAAATATTGAGTTGTTCGGCCCAATTGACATTCGTGGTCACCAGGGTAGATATGGGAAAATTCAAGATTTTTCGATTTTTCCCCATGTAAGCCTCCCCCTTATCGCATATAGCAAAAGTCTGCCTACTGATAGGGAAATCTAATCGATTGGAGATGTTGACTAGGACCCTAGGCATGTTGGAAAATATTGAGTTGTTCGGCCCAATTGACATTCGTGGTCACTAGGGTAGATATGGGAAAATTCAAGATTTTTCGATTTTTTTACTTAAACGCCTCCTTATCGCATATAGCAAAAGTCTGCCTACTGATAGAGAAATCTAATTGATTGAAGATGTTGACTTGGACCCTATGCATATTGGAAAATATTGAGTTGTTCGGCCCAATTGACATTCGTGGTCACCAGGGTAGATATGGGAAAATTCAAGATTTTTCGATTTTTTTACTTAAACGCCTCCTTATCGCATATAGCAAAAGTCTGCCTACTGATAGAGAAATCTAATTGATTGAAGATGTTGACTTGGACCCTATGCATATTGGAAAATATTGAGTTGTTCGGCCCAATTGACATTCGTGGTCACCAGGGTAGATATGGGAAAATTCAAGATTTTTCGATTTTTTTACTTAAACGCCTCCTTATCGCATATAGCAAAAGTCTGCCTACTGATAGACAAATCTGATTGATTGGAGATGTTGACTAGGACCCTAGGCATATTGGAAAATATTGAGTTGTTCGGCCCAATTGACATTCCTGGTCACCAGAGTAGATATGGGAAAATTCAAGATTTTTCGATTTTTCCCCATATAAGCCTCCCCCTTCTCGCATATAGCAAAAGTCCGCCTACTGATAGAGAAATCTAATCGATTGGAGATGTTGACTAGGATCCTAGACATGTTGGAAAATATTGAGTTGTTCGGCCCAATTGACATTCGTGGTCACCAGAGTAGACATGGGAAAATTCAAGATTTTTCGATTTTTCCCCATGTAAGCCTCCCCCTTATCGCATTTAGTAAAAGTCTGCCTACTGATAGGGAAATATAATCGATTGGAGATGTTGACTAGGACCCTAGGCATATTGAAAAATATTGACTTGTTCGGCCCAACTGGCATTCCTGGTCACCAGGGTAGACATGGGAAAATTCAAGATTTTTCGATTTTTCCCCATATAAGCCTCCTTATCGCATATAGCAAAAGTCTGCCTACTGATAGAGAAATCTAATCGATTGGAGATGTTGACTAGGATCCTAGGCATATTGGAAAATATTGAGTTGTTCGGCCCAATTGACATTCGTGGTCACCAGGGTAGATATGGGAAAATTCAAGATTTTTCGATTTTTCCCCATGTAAGCCTCCCCCTTATCGCATATAGCAAAAGTCTGCCTACTGATAGGGAAAACTAATCGATTGGAGATTTTGACTAGGATCCTAGGCATGTTGAAAAATATTGAGTTGTTCGGCCCAATTGACATTCGTGGTCACTAGGGTAGATATGGGAAAATTCAAGATTTTTCGATTTTTCCCCATATAAGCCTCCCCCTTATCGCATATAGCAAAAGTCTGCCTACTGATAGAGAAATCTAATCGATTAGAGATGTTGACTAGGACCCTAGGCATGTTGGAAAATATTGAGTTGTTCGGCCCAATTGACATTCGTGGTCACCAGGGTAGATATGGGAAAATTCAAGATTTTTCGATTTTTCCCCATGTAAGCCTCCCCCTTATCGCATATAGCAAAAGTCTGCCTACTGATAGGGAAATCTAATCGATTGGAGATTTTGACTAGGATCCTAGGCATGTTGAAAAATATTGAGTTGTTCGGCCCAATTGACATTCGTGGTCACTAGGGTAGATATGGGAAAATTCAAGATTTTTCGATTTTTCCCCATATAAGCCTCCTTATCGCATATCGCAAAAGTCTGCCTACTGATAGACAAATCTAATTGATTGGAGATGTTGACTAGGACCCTAGGCATATTGGAAAATATTGAGTTGTTCGGCCCAATTGACATTCCTGGTCACCAGAGTAGATATGGGAAAATTCAAGATTTTTCGATTTTTCCCCATATAAGCCTCCCCCTTCTCGCATATAGCAAAAGTCTGCCTACTGATAGGGAAATCTAATCGATTGGAGATGTTGACTAGGATCCTAGACATGTTGGAAAATATTGAGTTGTTCGGCCCAATTGACATTCGTGGTCACTAGGGTAGATATGGGAAAATTCAAGATTTTTCGATTTTTTTACTTAAACGCCTCCTTATCGCATATAGCAAAAGTCTGCCTACTGATAGGGAAATCTAATCGATTGGAGATGTTGACTAGGACCCTAGGCATATTGGAAAATATTGAGTTGTTCGGCCCAATTGACATTCGTGGTCAGCAGAGTAGACATGGGAAAATTCAAGATTTTTCGATTTTTCCCCATGTAAGCCTCCCCCTTATCGCATATCGCAAAAGTCTGCCTACTGATAGACAAATCTAATTGATTGGAGATGTTGACTAGGACCCTAGGCATATTGGAAAATATTGAGTTGTTCGGCCCAATTGACATTCCTGGTCACCAGAGTAGATATGGGAAAATTCAAGATTTTTCGATTTTTCCCCATATAAGCCTCCCCCTTCTCGCATATAGCAAAAGTCTGCCTACTGATAGGGAAATCTAATCGATTGGAGATCTTGACTAGGATCCTAGACATGTTGGAAAATATTGAGTTGTTCGGCCCAATTGACATTCGTGGTCACTAGGGTAGATATGGGAAAATTAAAGATTTTTCGATTTTTTTACTTAAACGCCTCCTTATCGCATATAGCAAAAGTCTGCCTACTGATAGGGAAATCTAATCGATTGGAGATGTTGACTAGGACCCTAGGCATATTGGAAAATATTGAGTTGTTCGGCCCAATTGACATTCGTGGTCACCAGAGTAGACATGGGAAAATTCAAGATTTTTCGATTTTTCCCCATGTAAGCCTCCCCCTTCTCGCATATAGCAAAAGTCTGCCTACTGATAGGGAAATCTAATCGATTGGAGATGTTGACTAGGATCCTAGACATGTTGGAAAATATTGAGTTGTTCGGCCCAATTGACATTCGTGGTCACTAGGGTAGATATGGGAAAATTAAAGATTTTTCGATTTTTTTACTTAAACGCCTCCTTATCGCATATAGCAAAAGTCTGCCTACTGATAGGGAAATCTAATCGATTGGAGATGTTGACTAGGACCCTAGGCATATTGGAAAATATTGAGTTGTTCGGCCCAATTGACATTCGTGGTCACTAGGGTAGATATGGGAAAATTCAAGATTTTTCGATTTTTTTACTTAAACGCCTCCTTATCGCATATAGCAAAAGTCTGCCTACTGATAGGGAAATCTAATCGATTGGAGATTTTGACTAGGATCCTAGGCATGTTGAAAAATATTGAGTTGTTCGGCCCAATTGACATTCGTGGTCACTAGGGTAGATATGGGAAAATTCAAGATTATTCGATTTTTCCCCATATAAGCATCCTTATCGCATATAGCAAAAGTCTGCCTACTGATAGACAAATCTAATTGATTGGAGATGTTGACTAGGACCCTAGGCATATTGGAAAATATTGAGTTGTTCGGCCCAATTGACATTCCTGGTCACCAGAGTAGATATGGGAAAATTCAAGATTTTTCGATTTTTCCCCATATAAGCCTCCCCCTTCTCGCATATAGCAAAAGTCTGCCTACTGATAGGGAAATCTAATCGATTGGAGATTTTGACTAGGATCCTAGGCATGTTGAAAAATATTGAGTTGTTCGGCCCAATTGACATTCGTGGTCACTAGGGTAGATATGGGAAAATTCAAGATTTTTCGATTTTTCCCCATATAAGCATCCTTATCGCATATAGCAAAAGTCTGCCTACTGATAGACAAATCTAATTGATTGGAGATGTTGACTAGGACCCTAGGCATATTGGAAAATATTGAGTTGTTCGGCCCAATTGACATTCCTGGTCACCAGAGTAGATATGGGAAAATTCAAGATTTTTCGATTTTTCCCCATATAAGCCTCCCCCTTCTCGCATATAGCAAAAGTCTGCCTACTGATAGGGAAATCTAATCGATTGGAGATGTTGACTAGGACCCTAGGCATATTGGAAAATATTGAGTTGTTCGGCCCAATTGACATTCGTGGTCACTAGGGTAGATATGGGAAAATTCAAGATTTTTCGATTTTTTTACTTAAACGCCTCCTTATCGCATATAGCAAAAGTCTGCCTACTGATAGAGAAATCTAATTGATTGAAGATGTTGACTTGGACCCTATGCATATTGGAAAATATTGAGTTGTTCGGCCCAATTGACATTCGTGGTCACCAGGGTAGATATGGGAAAATTCAAGATTTTTCGATTTTTCCCCATGTAAGCCTCCCCCTTCTCGCATATAGCAAAAGTCCGCCTACTGATAGAGAAATCTAATCGATTGGAGATGTTGACTAGGATCCTAGACATGTTGGAAAATATTGAGTTGTTCGGCCCAATTGACATTCGTGGTCACCAGAGTAGATATGGGAAAATTCAAGATTTTTCGATTTTTCCCCATATAAGCCTCCCCCTTCTCGCATATAGCAAAAGTCTGCCTACTGATAGGGAAATCTAATCGATTGGAGATTTTGACTAGGATCCTAGGCATGTTGAAAAATATTGAGTTGTTCGGCCCAATTGACATTCGTGGTCACTAGGGTAGATATGGGAAAATTCAAGATTTTTCGATTTTTCCCCATATAAGCATCCTTATCGCATATAGCAAAAGTCTGCCTACTGATAGACAAATCTAATTGATTGGAGATGTTGACTAGGACCCTAGGCATATTGGAAAATATTGAGTTGTTCGGCCCAATTGACATTCCTGGTCACCAGAGTAGATATGGGAAAATTCAAGATTTTTCGATTTTTCCCCATATAAGCCTCCCCCTTCTCGCATATAGCAAAAGTCTGCCTACTGATAGGGAAATCTAATCGATTGGAGATTTTGACTAGGATCCTAGGCATGTTGAAAAATATTGAGTTGTTCGGCCCAATTGACATTCGTGGTCACTAGGGTAGATATGGGAAAATTCAAGATTTTTCGATTTTTCCCCATATAAGCATCCTTATCGCATATAGCAAAAGTCTGCCTACTGATAGACAAATCTAATTGATTGGAGATGTTGACTAGGACCCTAGGCATATTGGAAAATATTGAGTTGTTCGGCCCAATTGACATTCCTGGTCACCAGAGTAGATATGGGAAAATTCAAGATTTTTCGATTTTTCCCCATATAAGCCTCCCCCTTCTCGCATATAGCAAAAGTCTGCCTACTGATAGGGAAATCTAATCGATTGGAGATGTTGACTAGGACCCTAGGCATATTGGAAAATATTGAGTTGTTCGGCCCAATTGACATTCGTGGTCACTAGGGTAGATATGGGAAAATTCAAGATTTTTCGATTTTTTTACTTAAACGCCTCCTTATCGCATATAGCAAAAGTCTGCCTACTGATAGACAAATCTAATTGATTGGAGATGTTGACTAGGACCCTAGGCATATTGGAAAATATTGAGTTGTTCGGCCCAATTGACATTCCTGGTCACCAGAGTAGATATGGGAAAATTCAAGATTTTTCGATTTTTCCCCATATAAGCCTCCCCCTTCTCGCATATAGCAAAAGTCTGCCTACTGATAGGGAAATCTAATCGATTGGAGATGTTGACTAGGACCCTAGGCATATTGGAAAATATTGAGTTGTTCGGCCCAATTGACATTCGTGGTCACTAGGGTAGATATGGGAAAATTCAAGATTTTTCGATTTTTTTACTTAAACGCCTCCTTATCGCATATAGCAAAAGTCTGCCTACTGATAGAGAAATCTAATTGATTGAAGATGTTGACTTGGACCCTATGCATATTGGAAAATATTGAGTTGTTCGGCCCAATTGACATTCCTGGTCACCAGAGTAGATATGGGAAAATTCAAGATTTTTCGATTTTTCCCCATATAAGCCTCCCCCTTCTCGCATATAGCAAAAGTCTGCCTACTGATAGGGAAATCTAATCGATTGGAGATGTTGACTAGGATCCTAGACATGTTGGAAAATATTGAGTTGTTCGGCCCAATTGACATTCGTGGTCACTAGGGTAGATATGGGAAAATTCAAGATTTTTCGATTTTTTTACTTAAACGCCTCCTTATCGCATATAGCAAAAGTCTGCCTACTGATAGGGAAATATAATCGATTGGAGATGTTGACTAGGATCCTAGACATGTTGGAAAATATTGAGTTGTTCGGCCCAATTGACATTCGTGGTCACCAGAGTAGATATGGGAAAATTCAAGATTTTTCGATTTTTTTACTTAAACGCCTCCTTATCGCATATAGCAAAAGTCTGCCTACTGATAGGGAAATCTAATCGATTGGAGATTTTGACTAGGATCCTAGGCATGTTGAAAAATATTGAGTTGTTCGGCCCAATTGACATTCGTGGTCACTAGGGTAGATATGGGAAAATTCAAGATTTTTCGATTTTTCCCCATATAAGCATCCTTATCGCATATAGCAAAAGTCTGCCTACTGATAGACAAATCTAATTGATTGGAGATGTTGACTAGGACCCTAGGCATATTGGAAAATATTGAGTTGTTCGGCCCAATTGACATTCCTGGTCACCAGAGTAGATATGGGAAAATTCAAGATTTTTCGATTTTTCCCCATATAAGCCTCCCCCTTCTCGCATATAGCAAAAGTCTGCCTACTGATAGGGAAATCTAATTGATTGGAGATGTTGACTAGGACCCTAGGCATATTGGAAAATATTGAGTTGTTCGGCCCAATTGACATTCGTGGTCACTAGGGTAGATATGGGAAAATTCAAGATTTTTCGATTTTTCCCCATATAAGCATCCTTATCGCATATAGCAAAAGTCTGCCTACTGATAGGGAAATCTAATCGATTGGAGATGTTGACTAGGATCCTAGACATGTTGGAAAATATTGAGTTGTTCGGCCCAATTGACATTCGTGGTCACTAGGGTAGATATGGGAAAATTAAAGATTTTTCGATTTTTTTACTTAAACGCCTCCTTATCGCATATAGCAAAAGTCTGCCTACTGATAGGGAAATCTAATCGATTGGAGATGTTGACTAGGACCCTAGGCATATTGGAAAATATTGAGTTGTTCGGCCCAATTGACATTCGTGGTCACTAGGGTAGATATGGGAAAATTCAAGATTTTTCGATTTTTTTACTTAAACGCCTCCTTATCGCATATAGCAAAAGTCTGCCTACTGATAGGGAAATCTAATCGATTGGAGATTTTGACTAGGATCCTAGGCATGTTGAAAAATATTGAGTTGTTCGGCCCAATTGACATTCGTGGTCACTAGGGTAGATATGGGAAAATTCAAGATTATTCGATTTTTCCCCATATAAGCATCCTTATCGCATATAGCAAAAGTCTGCCTACTGATAGACAAATCTAATTGATTGGAGATGTTGACTAGGACCCTAGGCATATTGGAAAATATTGAGTTGTTCGGCCCAATTGACATTCCTGGTCACCAGAGTAGATATGGGAAAATTCAAGATTTTTCGATTTTTCCCCATATAAGCCTCCCCCTTCTCGCATATAGCAAAAGTCTGCCTACTGATAGGGAAATCTAATCGATTGGAGATGTTGACTAGGACCCTAGGCATATTGGAAAATATTGAGTTGTTCGGCCCAATTGACATTCGTGGTCACTAGGGTAGATATGGGAAAATTCAAGATTTTTCGATTTTTTTACTTAAACGCCTCCTTATCGCATATAGCAAAAGTCTGCCTACTGATAGGGAAATCTAATCGATTGGAGATGTTGACTAGGACCCTAGGCATATTGGAAAATATTGAGTTGTTCGGCCCAATTGACATTCGTGGTCACTAGGGTAGATATGGGAAAATTCAAGATTTTTCGATTTTTTTACTTAAACGCCTCCTTATCGCATATAGCAAAAGTCTGCCTACTGATAGGGAAATCTAATCGATTGGAGATTTTGACTAGGATCCTAGGCATGTTGAAAAATATTGAGTTGTTCGGCCCAATTGACATTCGTGGTCACTAGGGTAGATATGGGAAAATTCAAGATTATTCGATTTTTCCCCATATAAGCATCCTTATCGCATATAGCAAAAGTCTGCCTACTGATAGACAAATCTAATTGATTGGAGATGTTGACTAGGACCCTAGGCATATTGGAAAATATTGAGTTGTTCGGCCCAATTGACATTCCTGGTCACCAGAGTAGATATGGGAAAATTCAAGATTTTTCGATTTTTCCCCATATAAGCCTCCCCCTTCTCGCATATAGCAAAAGTCTGCCTACTGATAGGGAAATCTAATCGATTGGAGATTTTGACTAGGATCCTAGGCATGTTGAAAAATATTGAGTTGTTCGGCCCAATTGACATTCGTGGTCACTAGGGTAGATATGGGAAAATTCAAGATTTTTCGATTTTTTTACTTAAACGCCTCCTTATCGCATATAGCAAAAGTCTGCCTACTGATAGGGAAATATAATCGATTGGAGATGTTGACTAGGATCCTAGACATGTTGGAAAATATTGAGTTGTTCGGCCCAATTGACATTCGTGGTCACCAGAGTAGATATGGGAAAATTCAAGATTTTTCGATTTTTTTACTTAAACGCCTCCTTATCGCATATAGCAAAAGTCTGCCTACTGATAGGGAAATCTAATCGATTGGAGATTTTGACTAGGATCCTAGGCATGTTGAAAAATATTGAGTTGTTCGGCCCAATTGACATTCGTGGTCACTAGGGTAGATATGGGAAAATTCAAGATTTTTCGATTTTTCCCCATATAAGCATCCTTATCGCATATAGCAAAAGTCTGCCTACTGATAGACAAATCTAATTGATTGGAGATGTTGACTAGGACCCTAGGCATATTGGAAAATATTGAGTTGTTCGGCCCAATTGACATTCCTGGTCACCAGAGTAGATATGGGAAAATTCAAGATTTTTCGATTTTTCCCCATATAAGCCTCCCCCTTCTCGCATATAGCAAAAGTCTGCCTACTGATAGGGAAATCTAATTGATTGGAGATGTTGACTAGGACCCTAGGCATATTGGAAAATATTGAGTTGTTCGGCCCAATTGACATTCGTGGTCACTAGGGTAGATATGGGAAAATTCAAGATTTTTCGATTTTTCCCCATATAAGCATCCTTATCGCATATAGCAAAAGTCTGCCTACTGATAGACAAATCTAATTGATTGGAGATGTTGACTAGGACCCTAGGCATATTGGAAAATATTGAGTTGTTCGGCCCAATTGACATTCGTGGTCACTAGGGTAGATATGGGAAAATTCAAGATTTTTCGATTTTTCCCCATGTAAGCCTCCCCCTTATCGCATATAGCAAAAGTCTGCCTACTGATAGGGAAAACTAATCGATTGGAGATTTTGACTAGGATCCTAGGCATGTTGAAAAATATTGAGTTGTTCGGCCCAATTGACATTCGTGGTCACTAGGGTAGATATGGGAAAATTCAAGATTTTTCGATTTTTCCCCATATAAGCCTCCCCCTTATCGCATATAGCAAAAGTCTGCCTACTGATAGAGAAATCTAATCGATTAGAGATGTTGACTAGGACCCTAGGCATGTTGGAAAATATTGAGTTGTTCGGCCCAATTGACATTCGTGGTCACCAGGGTAGATATGGGAAAATTCAAGATTTTTCGATTTTTCCCCATGTAAGCCTCCCCCTTATCGCATATAGCAAAAGTCTGCCTACTGATAGGGAAATCTAATCGATTGGAGATTTTGACTAGGATCCTAGGCATGTTGAAAAATATTGAGTTGTTCGGCCCAATTGACATTCGTGGTCACTAGGGTAGATATGGGAAAATTCAAGATTTTTCGATTTTTCCCCATATAAGCCTCCTTATCGCATATCGCAAAAGTCTGCCTACTGATAGACAAATCTAATTGATTGGAGATGTTGACTAGGACCCTAGGCATATTGGAAAATATTGAGTTGTTCGGCCCAATTGACATTCCTGGTCACCAGAGTAGATATGGGAAAATTCAAGATTTTTCGATTTTTCCCCATATAAGCCTCCCCCTTCTCGCATATAGCAAAAGTCTGCCTACTGATAGGGAAATCTAATCGATTGGAGATGTTGACTAGGATCCTAGACATGTTGGAAAATATTGAGTTGTTCGGCCCAATTGACATTCGTGGTCACTAGGGTAGATATGGGAAAATTCAAGATTTTTCGATTTTTTTACTTAAACGCCTCCTTATCGCATATAGCAAAAGTCTGCCTACTGATAGGGAAATCTAATCGATTGGAGATGTTGACTAGGACCCTAGGCATATTTGAAAATATTGAGTTGTTCGGCCCAATTGACATTCGTGGTCACTAGGGTAGATATGGGAAAATTCAAGATTTTTCGATTTTTTTACTTAAACGCCTCCTTATCGCATATAGCAAAAGTCTGCCTACTGATAGGGAAATCTAATCGATTGGAGATGTTGACTAGGACCCTAGGCATATTGGAAAATATTGAGTTGTTCGGCCCAATTGACATTCGTGGTCACCAGAGTAGACATGGGAAAATTCAAGATTTTTCGATTTTTCCCCATGTAAGCCTCCCCCTTCTCGCATATAGCAAAAGTCTGCCTACTGATAGGGAAATCTAATCGATTGGAGATGTTGACTAGGATCCTAGACATGTTGGAAAATATTGAGTTGTTCGGCCCAATTGACATTCGTGGTCACTAGGGTAGATATGGGAAAATTCAAGATTTTTCGATTTTTTTACTTAAACGCCTCCTTATCGCATATAGCAAAAGTCTGCCTACTGATAGGGAAATCTAATCGATTGGAGATGTTGACTAGGACCCTAGGCATATTTGAAAATATTGAGTTGTTCGGCCCAATTGACATTCGTGGTCACTAGGGTAGATATGGGAAAATTCAAGATTTTTCGATTTTTTTACTTAAACGCCTCCTTATCGCATATAGCAAAAGTCTGCCTACTGATAGACAAATCTAATTGATTGGAGATGTTGACTAGGACCCTAGGCATATTGGAAAATATTGAGTTGTTCGGCCCAATTGACATTCCTGGTCACCAGAGTAGATATGGGAAAATTCAAGATTTTTCGATTTTTCCCCATATAAGCCTCCCCCTTATCGCATTTAATAAAAGTCTGCCTACTGAAAGGGAAATATAATCGATTGGAGATGTTGACTAGGACCCTAGGCATATTGAAAAATATTGACTTGTTCGGCCCAACTGGCATTCCTGGTCACCAGGGTAGACATGGGAAAATTCAAGATTTTTCGATTTTTCCCCATATAAGCCTCCTTATCGCATATAGCAAAAGTCTGCCTACTGATAGGGAAATCTAATCGATTGGAGATTTTGACTAGGATCCTAGGCATGTTGAAAAATATTGAGTTGTTCGGCCCAATTGACATTCGTGGTCACCAGGGTAGATATGGGAAAATTCAAGATTTTTCGATTTTTCCCCATATAAGCCTCCTTATCGCATATAGCAAAAGTCTGCCTACTGAAATTGACATTCGTGGTCACCAGGGAAAATACACCCGAAACTGCGACTCCGTCGGTTGACTAGATAACGCAGTCCTAGTAAAGGAGCATGTTAAAATCAATATACTACATACATCAATCATGAATTGAATACGAACCGGAAAAACCGGCAATGTTCTAGCCGACGAAATAAGTACGACGATTTGGATTCTGCTGGATAAGCTAGAACCCCGCCACTTCGGCATCATTGCGCTCCAAGAGCTTTGTCGAAAAGGAAGGACGGTACGAAATCATTTGAAATGGTTTATATTATCGAAATAGGGACATCATCGTCAAAATATTTATTTCGAAGTATCGTTGCTTTTAATATGTTGGTATTTAGATGCCTAACGTCAATTATTATGTAATGAGACAAGAATAACATAATTTTAGTAGGTTCAGGTTTCGAGGCATGGAAACTGGAAATGCTCTCATTCATGGATCTCATGATTCTGACAGATATTCGGGAACATATTTGTAATAAGTTTCTCTTTTGTCGATATCACTATGACTATTTGGGCAGATAGTGCTCCCGAGAAAGCTCACCGAGCAAGAGACCGTGGATCTTGGATCACCGGGTCGGCTTGCTGCGGGGTAATCGGAGGGACTACGCGCGAAAAGTTGTGCAAAAAACTATTGGATTCCTGAAGGTTTCTTTTGACCTTAAATGGAAAAACTGTTCATTCAATCTTTACTTTGTTTAATTACGTATCTAAGGTGGTGCGTGTGTGTGTGTGTGGGGGGGGGGGGGGGTGGCGCTAGCGGATCACTCTTCTTCTCACGGTACGTACCGGCTACTTCGAAGGGTTCTGGTTCTGCTGGGCTGCGTTGCTGTTGCTGCGATGCTGCGTTGCTGGTTGCGGGGGAGGGGGAAAACTCGTTGCTGTTTTACGCTGCTCTAGTATGATGACCAAAATCGCAATGGCGGATGCGTGGTTTGGCGGGGAAGCAGGTTCTTCAGCGTCTTCCTCCTTTGACTCAATCGATGGGCCACGGACGAGACCGTATTGGCGCCACCGAGAAGGGTCCTCCTTTACTATCAGGGCCAGTTGTCCGAGGATTCCGCGGGCTCGTCGCTGCCCGGAACTCCTTTACGGTTAGACGTAGGCGGATTTCACCACCTAGGCCGACTCGTGTGAAGTGAGCGAACGACGAACGAATAAAATATTCGTTTTGGTGAAAAAACAGAAAAAAAGGTTCTACTCGGACATAAACTATTAGCACGTCATAGCTAAAGTGGGGTGGTATTCTTTACCTGAATGCACTCTTTCTTTGGCTGATATTCGGTACTCACTTAGCTTTTTTATATTTTTTTCTAAATCTCTACTCACTTGCTTCTTACACGAACGCTGCGGTACTTCTGATCGTTTGGCGGTTTTTCAACTCTTGATTTCCCTCCTTTCACCACCCACCATTTTCTTCCTTTTTCCTGTTACTTTTTGATTGCCCGGCGTCACTCTTTTTTTCAGGGTCGGCAAAATGCGCTCAAGGAGGCTTACCTTCCAATGTAGCTTCAGTTCGGTCACAACCTAACATCGAAAAGCTTAGCTTAGCTTGACTGACTGCACATATCAATGGTTGCACTCCGTGATTGATCCGAATCAGTAAAATTGCACAGTGAATCAACTGAATGGGGCTGGGAGTCACCGACCATTCTCATTGTACAAGTTTTAGTGACTCAATACTTTAACGGATCAATAACAACGCCGGCCACGTCTTCGCAATCAGGTAGGAAGAGGGTAGGGATGTAAGTGTGACCCTTGCTATTTGGAGACCGTGTTTATCTCTGCATCTCCACAAAGGTCACGGGAAGGAGGTGTTGTTAGTTGGGAAGGGTAAGTTGGATCAGGATTCACCTTGATAAGTGATGCGATCATACATTCACTCGTCGCTTTTGAAATATTACCGATTTATTCTCCGTTCGGTCGGCTGATTAGAAATGCAAATTTGGTTTATTTATATTTGATAGCGGTTTAAACTAGCAGACATTAGTAATGCTGTAGGGACCTGTAGCCGGCCCTGGTCGATCCCTAATCAGCGTGCAGCTTAAGCGCCACTCCGTTAGGAGACTGCACGCCACGCTATGTTTGCCCGGTAAGACTCCCCTACGGGTCAGTCAAAGTTGCCATAAAGAGAAGGAATCAGGATCGGACCAGATAGGCTAATAAATTTAAGGCTCCAAAAGCGGGTAGAAAACCCTTCTATCAGCCGGCAGAAATTTTCAACACCTACGTAAACGCATAGAAAGCTTGCGGTAAGGAATCACCCATACCTTGATGATATCATCACAAGCAAAGTCGCTATTTGCCGCTAGACGGCGCAAACATCTCGAACAATGAGCTTTGCTCGGCATTCAAATTCCGCCACGCGGAAGACACAACGAACCGAACTACACGAATACGAATGACGTGAACATATTAGAACGTACTAAATCCTTCCAGTAAACACATTACATCATTTGTTTAACTAATCAAACCGATTATTGGAGACAACAAAGGACAGGTTTTTTTTATATTACTAGCATGCTTTCATGTGTGTTGTATTGGTATAGAGCAAGATTGCGCCAAATCACCGATGGTCGAATATCGACCATTTTTGATTTGAATGAAACTTTGCACCAGAGCTGCGAAAAGTCAATATCATACTACTGATATTACGCCAAAATGATGCAACACCAGAATCAGCCAACTACGATGCATGGTTCATTACAAAAGAGTTTGCGTTGTTTCGATGATTCTCTTAGCGTCAACTCTCAATCTCATTTTTTCTTGCTATCTCTCTCCATCATTCGGGTATGGCTGTACTGAGATTGAACCAGCAGAAATATCAAGTTCATTTTGACAGCATGATGTTATGAGGATAGCAAACATAAAATCAATGATTTTTCTTCAATTGATATGTATGATATTGATATATGGTCGGCGTGCGATCACACTGAACTAAGCACCGTTTTCTCAGATGAGTTATTGACACCCAGTGGATATGAGAAGTAATAATCTATCTATTATGAAGTAACGAAATCGTTTGAGCATTTGATAACGATATTATAACAAAAATTCTCTGTAGCAGCTTGACTACACAGCAATTGCGGCGGTTAATGTTTTTCGACGCTTGGTTCGGTTTGGCTGCACGCCGACTAAAAGCATTGACAATAAACTACTATTACTTCGTTTTGTAACTGAGCGTATTTTAGTTTGGTACATTTTGAATCTGTATGATCGTTCATTTTTATTCTCAGTAGAGAATATGCTTTTTCATAGCACGCCGACTAAAAGCATTGTCAATAAACAACTATTAAGACTCGAATACACACACGGCGTAATGACGTCTTCTCCATACGAATTAAAAGGCGTAAACGCGCCTTCCGTTGGGACGCCTTTCAACCAGAACCTTCTAGCTTTGCCTTCTTGTGAAGAAAGTAGTCGTTCGCCGCCTTCGGCTGCGCACTTGACTGCCTTCTGTGTAGACGCATCGTGCCTTCCACACGGTCTTGTGTCGCCTTCTTTTGGCGAAGGCGTCAGGAAGGCGTTGTCACGCCGTGTGTGTATTAAGGCCTCTACTTCGTTTTGTAACTGAGCGTATTTAAGTTTGGTACATTTTGAATCTGTATGATCATTCATTTTTATTCTCAGTAGGGAATATGCTTTTTCATAACACCAATTGTAATAAAAAAATTCTATTAATTTTTTCAAATGATCTCATATCTGAAAAAAAATATTGCATTTTTATTTGCTCTTTGACAGCATGAGTTTATGAATTTGACTCTTGATTATCGTGCTTGTTGTAGCTTAAACTAAAAACAGTGTTAGTTCGCGGCAAAAAATGAATCACGGGTGGCAAAACAGAAAACTTTTAAATATGTATGGGTATGTATATTTATATACAGATCCTGTTAAATTTTGGCACGGTTAAACTTTGAAACTGTTCAATTTCGGTTCGGAACGGTTTTGCTTTTCTCCTAGTTTTCATTCATATTTTTTATTAACGAAGAGGATGGCCAGAGTTAATTGACTGGTTTCGGATATATGGTCGGAATATGTTTCAGTGACATGGTAACGATGATCAAAGCAGTGCTTAGAAGTGCTTAAAATCCTACCATGCCTCTCATTGTAAAATGTAAAAATGCGGACTTGTTCCGGTTGTGTTCCGAATACTCGGGGTTGTTGTACCAAAGCCCATTATGCGACACCTATAACGTCTGATTTGAAATTATAAACCTAGTTCATTGGTGGCCATATCTTGAGCTGGGGTCGTCACGGACCGCTTAAAAAGTAAAAAAAAATATATTAGTTTTTGGCATGATGAAGAATTTGGGCGTTCTCCGGAACCGGTTGACCGATTCGGGCCATTCACCTTGGCAATGTAAGGACTATAATACTTTTCTTTTCGGTTTCTGTTGTTGAGTTTTAATCGATTAATAGAGAGAAGGAAAACTGGAAAATATGCTCGCACATTGGCTTTCGTTTTTTTAGGCAAATGTGTAAATGTATATATATATATATATATATATATATATATATATATATATATATATATATATATATATATATATATATATATATATATATATATATATATATATATATATATATATATATATATATATATATATTTATATATATATATATATATATATATATATATATATATATATATATATATATATATATATATATATATATATATATATATATATATATATATATATACGCTCGGGAAAAGTTCAGTTCAGGTTTTTTTGAGAATTTGAAAACAAACAAGAATAATTTATTTTAGCTAACGATTTTTTTGTTACTTTCTTAATAAGTTCGACATGTAAATTTTAATTTTGTTGATCAACATTTTCAACATCCTTCCAATTATATAATGATGAAACAGCCTGCTGAAACAAATCTTTATTCAGTTTTATTAGCAAAATATTAGCTAAAGTACCCTCCGCAAGTCCCGTCCTTGAATTAAATTAAATTGATCCCATACATTGTAGGAATGATTCTGTCGTGACTCCAATCCAATGGACTGCATTTGTTGAAGGAAATTTGATTCGTTTGGATATTGATCCGTATCGAGAGATCCTCCGAACATAGCTGTGAAATAATCGTCGAACTCATCTATGCATCCCAATTCTGATGACGTATCGTTAGCGGCGTTAAGAGACGATGGTGATTCTAAGTCGTGGATACGTTTCCACGTATCTATGATGAATCCCTGAATAATACATAATTAATGATACATACTTTGAAACTTTGAAACAACGTTCTTTTATTTAATTTTCAACTATTTCTCTAAATTTATTAATTTTTATTGAATACTTCCTACTTTCATATACACGCATGTAGACAATATGAGTTACCTGAATTTCCTCTTTTTCTTCAGCAGTAAACACTGTCGATCCTCGATAGTTGAACCGAGGGTCAAGAAACAAAGCCATTTTAAAGGCTCGTGATTCACGAAGAGTAGCTAACCGTTTATTTAAAGATGTCAGTATACTAGCAACAAAAGGATTGTTTTTAACCTTTTTTATTTCGCTAGTAGCCATCAACCAAGCCATATAGAAGTCAGACAACGAAACGTGCGTTTCTTGCATTTTTTGGTACATATGCATAACGGACGGAACGCATCGTGATAGGAGTTTATGAAATCCCAGTGGCTGGATATATCTTTAAATAAATGGATAAATAAATAAATGAATCAATGAAAAATGGATGAATAAACAAACAAAAAATTAAAGAAATAATGGATGAAGAATTGAGAATAAATAAATAAATAAACAAATAAATAAAAAAATAAATAAATCAATAAATCAATATAAAATAAATAAATTAATTAATTAATAATTAATAAATCAATAAATAAATAGATAAGGAAAATAAATAAATAAGAAAAATAAATAAATAAATAAATAAATAAATAAATAAATAAATAAATGAACAAATAAATAAATAAATAAATAAATAAATAAATTAATTAATTAATTAATTAATTAATAAATTAATAAATTAAAAAATAATAAATAAATAAAAGAATAAATAAATAAAAAAATAAATATATTAATAAATAAATAAATAAATAAATTGATAAATTAATAAATAAAAAAATAAAAAAATAAAGTAATAAATAAACAAATAAATAAATAAATAAATAAATAAATAAATAAATAAATAAATAAATAACTAAATATATAAATAAATAAATAAATGAATAACGAAATATATAAATTGTTAAACTAATATATTATTAAATAAATAAATAAATAAAATGAATAAATAAATCAATCAATTAATCAATGAATCAAATGATCAATAAATAAATAAACAATTGAATACTATAAATTCATATATAAATATATTACTCAATGGATTAATGAATACATCTATTTATACGTACCTAGTTCAGTAAACTGGCTAGCGAGTTGCTCAAAAACTTTTCTTTGAGTTTTAAAGGATTCCATCATTTTAAAAATCCCACACCAGCGAGTCTGACTCCATACTGGTGGCAGAGACGCACCATGATGGTCGAAATTTGTTTTGTATTTTACGTTTTTACATTTTTTCGCTATGTTGGTAAAATTTTTCACGCTTTCAT